>NC_030812.1:97659324-97961720 GCF_001704415.2 Capra hircus | reverse complement strand
TTACACCACCTTTCATTTCAATTTTTTATAGCATCATAGAGCCAACCAATATCTTTTTTTGGTGTGGTGTTACTTGATAGAGCATATAGAAAATAGTGTATCTTTGAAATTGTCCTGTCTTATCTGAAATATACTTAATCATCTTCCATTTGTTTAATATTAAGTATTACACACACACACACACACACACACAAAATTTCCACACATACTACATTTTTGTCAGGGCTATTTTATATACTCTTAACGTGCCCCAGGTACCCCTTACCCTTCTTTCTACCCTGTCTTGTAATGTTTTTTTTTCTATCCCTTGATAACATCTGTAAGCAATTTTTATACAGAAATTACAGTCCTGTCAATCTGCTATGCATTTTATTGATAAAGAGTAATTATACTGTGGAAAAGGCATTTTATAATAGTAAGATTGGAGAAACACCTTTAACCAAGAGAAAGAGAACATTTAGATCGTTAAGTTGATTCTCAAAGCAAAAATATAATGATATCTGGATGACCCAAGGCCTTTCTTGACTTCTTTATTTAAATATCCAATTCTTTGACACTACAAAATACCCCTCACTGCTTTATTTTGCTTATTAGCATTTATGATCACTTATTATACAGAATTTACTTCTTCACTGTCTTTGTCATTTTTCCATTTTAATGTCAGTCCATGTGGACAGTGACTTTTCTTTGTTTTGTCCATTTATGTAGCCTCAGACCCTCGAAGAGTGATGGACATAAAGGAGACGCTCAATAAATATTTGTTGCTGTGCTGTGCTAAGTTGCTTCAGTCATGTCCGACTCTTCGCAACCCCACAGACTGTTGTAAATCAATGAATAAAACCTATAATCTTCAGGCTTAGCTATATCTTAAATTTGGTTAAGACTGCAAGAAAGAGTACACTAAGTGCCGTCTGTTTGGACATTTGCACCTGTGTAGTATCTCTAGTACAGCTCCTATTAATACTTCATTAAAATGGCTGTAGAGAAATTAGGAAAATGTAGAGAAATAGTTCCTAATACAAGGCTTCCCTGATGGTTCAGTGGTAAAGAATCCACTTGACAATGCAGGAGATGTGGGTTTGATCCTTAGGTTGGGAAGATCCCCAGGAAAAGGAAATGGTGATCAACTCCTGTGCTCTTGCTTGGAAAATCTCATGGATAGAGGAGCCTGGTAAGCTACAGTCTATGGGGCCATAGAGAGTTGGGCATGACTTAGCAGCTAAACAACAGTTACTAACACCCACAGCCAATGCTGCCTTCTTCCATCTGGGTTACCCTGATAGCTGAGTTGGTACAGAATCTGCCTGCAATACAGGAGACTCCAGTTCGATTCCTGAGTGGGGTAGATGCCCTGGAAAAGGGGCAAGCTACCCACTCCAGTATTCTTGGGCTTCCCTTATGGCTCAGCTGATAAAGGATCCACCTGCAATGCTGGAGACCTGGGTTCAATCCCTGGGTTGGGAAGATCCCCTGGAAAAGGGAAAGGCTACCTGCTCCAATATTCTGACCTAGAGAATTCCATGGACTGTATAGTTCACAGGATTGCAAAGAGTCAGACGTGACTGAGCGACTTAAACTTATTCCCATCTGCCAAACAGTCAGCTCCTAGAGCGAGACTGTCACATAAGAGGAACATGTCATGCATTCACTGCCAGCATCAGAGCTGTGGTCAGAGAATTTGCCCAGGAAGAGTGACAGGCCATAATGCAGAATTCCAAATTCCTCCTCCCAGGAATGGAAGACTGTGGGAGATAGTGTATAAACAGCCCTCAAAGATGTTCACATCCTCATTTCTGAACCTGTGAATATGTTACCTTGTATGTCATGTCCCTGGTGACTCAGATGGTAAAGAATCTGCCTGCAATGGGGAGATCCAGGTTTGATCCCTGGGTCAGAAAGATACTCTGGAGAAGGGAATGGCTATGTATTCCAATATATTTGCTGGGAAAATCTTTGGACAGAGGAGCCTGGCGGGCTACAGTCCATGAGGTCACAAGAGTCAGACACAAATGAGTGACTAACTTATGTTATATTCCCAGTGAGGTATTTAACTGTTTAAACCTATTTCATGTGCAGGCTGTATATTGTCACTCTGCTAATTTAACTTATATGTAGAATACATCATGAGAAATGCTGGGCTGGAAGAAGCACAAGCTGGAATCAAGATTGCTGGGAGAAATATCAATAACCTCGCATATGCAGATGACACCACCCTCATGGCAGAAAGTGGAGAGGAACTAAAAAGCCTCTTGATGAAAGTGAAAGAGGAGAGTGAAAAAGTTGGCTTAAAGCTCAACATTCAGAAAACTAAGATGATGGCATCTGGTCCCATCATTTCATGGGAAATAGATGGGGAAACAGTGTCAGACTTTATTTTGGGGGGCTCCAAAATCACTGCAGATGGTGACTGCAGCCAGGAAATTAAAAGACGCTTACTCCTTGGAAGGAAAGTTATGACCAACCTAGACAGCATATTAAAAAGCAGACACATTACTTTGTCAACAAAGGTCTGTCTAGTTAAGGCTACGGTTTTTCCAGTGATCTTGTATGGATGTGAGAGTTGGACTATAAAGAAAGCTGATCACCAAAGAATTGATGCTTTTGAACTGCGGTGTTGGAAAAGACTCTTGAGAGTCCCTTGGGCTGCAAGGAGATCCAACCAGTCCATCGTAAAGGGGATCAGTCCTGGGTGTTCATTGGAAGGACTGATGTTGAAGTTGAAACTCCAGTACTTTGACCACCTGATGCAAAGAGCTGACTCATTGGAAAAGACTCTGATGCTGGGAAAGATTGAGGGCAGGAGGAGATGGGGATGACGGAGGATGAGATGGTTGGATGGCATCACAGACTCGATGGACAGGGGTTTGGGTGGACTCCGGGAGTTGGTGATGGACAGGGAGGCCTGGTGGGCTGCAGTTCATGGGGTCGCAGAGTCAGACATGACTGAGTGACTAAACTGAACTGAATTATAAACAAAGTTTTGCTTCTTTATTTTTTTATTTAAATAACCTTCTTGCAGATTGTTCCATGTCAGCATATGAAGAGCTATCTCACTTTTTGTAAACAATTGCAAGTATTCCAATAAAATTTAACTGCTTACTTGATAAAATATTCTCAGAGAAATGTTAACCTGTCTCATTGGGATTATATTTTTTTCTTTTCCCTTTTATTCTTTCTGATTTTTGCTTTATGCATCTTCATTTCTTTGCTGTTAAGGTAGCTAATGGTTTATGATGTCTATCTCCTTTGTGAATTGTACCTTTTATTATTAAAAATATTTACCTTTGTTTCATTTAAAATAAATAACTTTTTAAAACTTTAACTGCTTATTTCAATGGATATTCAGTTTTGTCCCAGAATTTGGTAATTATAGAAAAATTCTCCAATAAATAGTATGATATACTGTATCATTTGCCATAGAGCATATCTATAATATAAATCTCCTGCAGTGCTATTTCTGTGTCAAAAATATGTAAATTAAGTTCTGATAGATATTTAGTGTTTAATAGAACTTGTGCACTTACTATCCCCAAATAGCATCATTCAAAAGTACCTGCTTCCCTACATCTTTACCAACAAAGTGTTTTATGAATCTGTTTGATTTTGCCAATAAAGCCTTTACCAATGGAAAGAGTTGTCTTGAGTCATTTAAATTTACAGTTTCCTATTATTTGTGACACCATGTATCTCTTTTTGGTATTTCTTTTATTTAAACTATCTGTTCATGTCATTGTGGGTTAATAACATGAACATAATTTTGAGCAGAAAATAAGATACAAAATAGTTTATTCTATAAAATTCTATAAATTTATACAGTACCTCTAATCTCTGCTGTTATAAATTAGGGCAGAATTTATTTTAGAGAGGATTATACCTAGGATTATACCTAGAAGTTATAATAATGGGAATGAACAATAGTTACCATGGTGAGAAGTCATTCTTAGAGACAATGTCCAAGAGGCATTTCTCAAGTGCTTGTAATATTGTTTAACACATTTATTGACCAGGGGATTTTTGCAGACACTATGGCAACCCACTCCAGTACTCTTGCCTGAAGAATTCCATGGATAGAGGAGCCTGGTGGGCTGCCATCTATGGGGTAGCACAGAGTCGGACACGACTGAAGCGACTTAGCAGCAGCAGCAGCAGCAATGCTTGTGGATGGTGATTTGTTACATCAGTGAATATTGAAACATCTTCAGTCACTAAAGTTTCAGTAACAAAAGATATAGCAATATGTTTCTGGTCAAAACCTTGTTAATTATCTGGTCCTAGTTACTTGGGTGTTGTATTTGTTTCCTAGGGCTTCTGTAACAAAGTATCACAACTTGAGCTTCCTAAAAGAACAGAATATTTTTTTTCCACAGCTCTATAAAGATAGTTCAAAATAAAGGTGTCAGCAGGTCTTACATATGAGCATATTCGATTAGGCTTCTCTCTAAAGAGAGAAGTGGCTTTAACTTGATCATATCCACCAAGACCTATTTCAAATAAGTTCATATTCTCAGGTCCTGGGGCATTAGGACCTTAACACATACATACACATGTTAGGATCTCAACATATAAATATGCAATAAGTATATTTATTTTGTGAAAATTAAACAAGCTCTACATTAATAGTCTGTGCAGCTTTCTGCGTGTTTTATTTACACTATGAATTTGTTTAATATAATAGATGATTCTATTTACGTTAGGAAAAAATTTAAATACCTAGGAGTATCTGGAGTAAATACAAGAATATATTCACTATTTCTATGTAGAAAATTATGAAGTTTACTGAAAATTATTAAAGAAGATGTAAATTACTAGTGATATCTCTTGCCAATTTATTGAAATATTTACTTACATTATAAATATGCAAATTCTGCCCAAAGTAATCTAAACACTTAGTGTAACTAAAACAAACACTCTATCATCATTTATTCTAGACCTTAATCGATTATTTCTAAAAATTTATAGTAGGGCAAAGAGCCTAGAATAGATATATTATTCCTAAAAATGAAGAATGGTAAGAGAGAATTCGGCATGGTAAATACAAAGCTACATATTACAAAAGCAACCTTAATTTAGATACTTGATAATGAAATAAGTCAGACAGAGACAAATAAATACTACATGATATCACATACATATGGAATTTAATGAAATAAGTCAGACAAAGACGAATAAATATTACATGATATCACATACATATGGAATCTGAAAAATCAAATTCAGAGAACAGAGAGAGAAGTGATTGTCACCAGCAACTGGGAGTGGACTGTGGAAATACTATTCAAAGGACATAAATTTCCAGTTATAAGATTAACAGGTTCTTGGGATCTAATGTACAGTATGATGAATAAGATAATAATATTGCAGTATATACATGGAAGTTGCTAATAAACTAGATCTTGAAAGTTTTTATCACAAAAAAGAAATGTGTGTCTGTGACAGGACAGACGTGCTAGGTGATGCACCGATGATAATAGAAAAGAGTCAGATCAACATGCTTGACTTACTCAGTGTTGCATGTTGATTGCATCTCAGTAAAACTGTGGAATAAAGTCTTTGTGTCCATCAAAGAGATACTACTTAAAAAGTGGGGAAAAGTGACAACATGGAAAAATGTTTGCTGCAAATGTAACCAACAATATGGGGACAGACCTACCTATCAGTGTCCCCTAGTAGTCATCCTATGCTGTCCACAGAGTCACCCCTGGAACATATGGCTCCGCTGACCAGAAGAGTCTGCTGCTGGCCCCACAGGATGTCTCTGACATAAGACCACCTCTCCAAGAGTAAGACACATGACCAAGCTACCTAATACAGGGAAGTAATCAGAGAATTACAGACAATTGTAGAGACAAAATGTCCTAAATGAAAGAGCAAGGTAAAATCAGAGAAAAAGAAGGAAAGTGGATATGATCAATCTATCCAACAGAGTTCAGGAAAATGATTATAGAGACACTCAGTGATCTCAGGAGAAGAAAGGATGAGCACAGTATTTTTAAAAAAGAGTTAGAAAATAACAGAATAAACACACAAAGCTGTAGAATTCAAGGAATCAACAACAAATTAGATGCCACAGATGAACAGTTCAGTTGTCTGGAAGAGAGAGTAGAGAAAAGCACTTAAGTTGAACAGAAAAGGAAAAAAGGAGAAAAGACTTTTAAAAATCGAGGACAGTTTAAGACACACATTATGCAATGTCAAGTGCATGAACAATTGCATCATACAGATCCCCAGTAAGAGATGGAGCACAAAACTCACATGAAGGAATAGGAGCAGAAAACTTCCCTAACCCGAGAAACAAATATCCCTGTCTGGGAGGACAGATGGTACAAAAACATATGAACCTGAAGGGGTCCTCAAAGAAACACATTATAAGATAGTGGCAAAAATTAAAAACAAAAAGAATATTATTAATAAAATCATCAAGGGAAAAGCAACTGGTATTGTACAAAGGAGAGGCTTCCCTGGTAGCTCAGTTGGTAAAGAACCTGCCCGCATACAGGAGACCTGGGTTCGGTCCCTGGGTTGGGAAGATCCCCTGGAGAAGGGAAAGGCTACCCACTCCAGTATTCTTGGTCTGGAGAATCCCCATGGACAGAGGAGCCTGGCAAGCTATGGTCCATGGGATCGCAAAGAGTTAGGCAAGACTGAGTGACAGCACAGCAAAGTACAATGTACAAGGGAACTCCCACAAGACTATCATTTGGCTTTTCAACAGAAACTTTGCAGGTCAAAAGATAGGAATGCTAGATGCAAATTGAATAAGGGAAGTTCAGATCAACATGATGGAGTAAAAGAACATAAAGCTCACCTACTCCTTCACAACATGTCAAAAACACATCCACATGTGGAACAATTCTCACTGAAACTTAACTGGAAACTGGCAAAAGGACTCTTGTTTAACCAAGACTGTAAGAAAGATGCACAAATAATCAAGTAGGAAGGGAAGAGAAGTGCTTGGGTCAAGACTGGAGTGGACTCAGAGGAAAAGGGAGATTATACGGATGGAGACCCACTCTTGGGATTGAATGGGTCAAGCCATGGATTGGGTGTCACAGTCTGGAGTCCTATGTGGGGGAGACAAGTACCTGGGACTGATTGTAAGGCTACTAAACCAGATGGAAGGGCTGTGGGAAGCCTGGGCTTTATTCTTAAGGAGTATGCATGAACATAGGCATTCTGGTTTGACTCCAAGACTGGACAGACAAAGGTTTATAAATCTTGCTACTTCTTGTTTTTCCATTAAACCTCACCAATGTGGTTTACCACTGTAAACCTCTTGAACAATCTTAAATGTCTATTTCATGCAAGAACCCTAACTGATATAAGTAGAAGCCCTTTTTAGTTTTATATCCTTAATTTTTACAATTTTTTTAGTTCATAAAGGATGTTTGCTAACTTTCTTACATAAATAATTACTAATATGAGCTCTCATAAAGAGATTACTCACTCCCAAGGAATTTATGGGTGGTAAAGTTTCCTCACTTTGAGTACATTTAAAATTTGGAAGTGTAACTGAAGTATTTATTGTGCATGCATTAAAAAAAAGTTTAAGTAATAACTAATACAATTTTATAAAAGCAGCAACATATTTTATGCTCTTTAATTAATTAGGATTCACTAACAAGACTCTTGGTGAAAGTGAAAGAGGAGAGTGAAAAAGTTGGCTTAAAACTCAACATTCAGAAAACTAGGATCATGGCATCCGGTCCCATCACTTCATGGGAAATAGATGGGGAAACAGTGGAAACAGTGTCAGACTGTATTTTTTTAGGCTTCAAAATCACTGCAGATTGTGACAGCAGCCATGAAATTAAAAGATGCTTGCTCCTTGGAAGGAAAGTTATGACCAACTTAGATAGCATATTCAAAAGCAGAGACATTACTTTGCCAACAAAGGTCCATCTAGTCAAGGCTATGGTTTTTCCTGTGGTCATGTATGGATGTGAGAGCTGGACTGTGAAGAAGGCTGAGCACCGAAGAATTGATGCTTTTGAACTGTGGTGTTGGAGAAGACTCTGTAGAGTCCCTTGGACTGCAAAGAGATCCAACCAGTCCATTCTGAAGGAGATCAACCCTGGGATTTCTTTGGAAGGAATGATGCTAAAGCTGAAACTCCAGTACTTTGGCCACCTCATGCGAATAGTTGACTCATTGGAAAAGACTAATGCTGGGAGGGATTGGGGACAGGAGGAGAAGAGGATGACAGAGGATGAGATGGCTGGATGGCATCACTGACTTGATGGACGTTAATCTGAGTGAACTCTGGGAGTTGGTGATGGACAGGGAGGCCTGGCGTGCTGAGATTCATGGGGTTGCAAAGAGTCGGACTCCATTGAGTGACTGAACTGAACAGAACAACTTGTATTAGCAAAATTGAGCTGCTATACACTAAACTCACACACGTAACTTTTCCCAGATGAACAGTTAGCAGCATAAACATACTTTCCATCAATATATGCACAACCATCTTTCTCCATTTTCAGGAATTCAAGCCTGTAAAAAAAGTAAAGCAATAAAATCTTCAAATGCCAGTTTTATTTTAAGCTTAAAATTAACAAAGCAAACAAAATGAGAAAGAATAAAAGAACAAATTAAACAAATAAAATAAGAACAAACCCCTGAAGATTGACAGTCTTTAAACTAAGTTTAGCAGTTGATACTAAACAGTATCTAATCCTGTTTGTTTAAATAGAATTATAAGCCAAATGACAATTTAAAAGCCAAAGGAAATCAATCCTGAATATTCACTGGAAGAACTGATGCTGAAGCTGACGCTCCAATACTTTGGCCACCTGATGTGAAGAGCTGACCCATTGGAAAAGACCCTGACATGAGGAGAGATTAAGGGCAAGAGGAGAAGAGGGCGATAGAGGATGAGATGGTTGGATGGCAGCCCTGACCCAATGGACATGACTTTGAGCAAACCCAGAGAGTTAGTAAAGGATAGGGAAGACAGTCCATGGAGTCACAGAATCGGAAATGACTTAGTGACTGGACAACAACAAAAGCAAACCACAAATGATAAAAAGTGAAGTGAAGTGAAGTCACTCAGTCGTGCCCGACTTTTTGCGACCCCATGGATAGTAGCCTGCACCAAGCTCCTCCGTCCATGGGATTTTCAAGGCAAGAGTACTGGAGTGGGTTGCCATTTCCTTCTCCAGGGAATATTCCCAACCCAGGGATCAAACCCAGGTCTCTCACATTGTAGACAGACGCTTACAAATGATAAAACTATGATAGAAATGTATAGATTTATAAGCTTGCCTAAAACTATGCCCAAATTTCTCCTAAGAGTCCAGTAAAGTTAATAATGTAAAGGTCTAAAGCTCAGATTATTTAGAAAGAACTGGCACTTTTTCCCCAATTAAATCCCACAGATTGATCCTCAAAAAGCATAATGATTTCCTTTATCTTGGTTGCTCTTTCTGTTCCCTACACACATAATACACACACACAAAGAAAAACCCAGATATAATCTCAGGAAAGTTCAATTATCAAACCACTGTACATACAGGTTTTCAATTACTGTGGTGCCATCTTCCCATAACAAGGATTCACTTGTTTCATTGATTTTGAGACCTATCCATCCTTTTACTTCAAGCATTGATAAAATTTCCTATTTGGAAAAAATCATAAACCATAAATGTGTACATATTATAATTCACTCCTTTCTGACTCAAAGATTATTGATTAAATTTCTCCCAAGGGCTTGCACACATCCACTTAGTATTAATAAGAGTTTTTCTCAAGATATCTCATTTATTAATGTGCTTTTTGCCTAGAATTAAATGTTCAAAAAATGGAGTTTTCCTAATTTCTCCCTAATAAAACTGAGTCAAAGAAACAAAATATCATAGACTTTGGAGAACTTCAGCTTTCCCAAATTATAGCATCAATCACTAATGTTTTCAAATGAAATACAGTTACAGTATAACAGCAACAACAACAAAAACAAACAAATAAACAAAAGCAGAAGTGTTTCCCCTACCAGCTCTCCCTTGATATCAATCTTTAGAAGGTGGGTATCTAGCTCTTCACAGGCAGCATGGCTCTCCATCCAGGTTTTGGTTTTACTCGAAAGATGATAATAACTACTTCCAAATCCAATCCAGTGAGTTGAACAACGGTCACAGGAACATTCTAGAAAGTAAAAATATATTTAATGTGTACTCTGTACAATAAGTCACTACTACTAACACAATTCCCATATCTTCCTGTCTGTTATACAGATGGATATTAGGTAGAAAGCAAAATAAGCGTTTTTTTGGTCACATTTCTGGGCAAGTTTTAAACAACACCATAGCTAACTTCAACAATACATGAACCATGAACTTCCAGATGTTCAAGCTGGTTTTAGAAAAGGCAGAGGAACCAGAGATCAAATTGCCAGCATCCGCTGGATCATGGAAAAAGCAAGAGAGTTCCAGAAAAACATCTATTTCTGCTTTATTGACTACACCAAAGCCTTTGACTCTTGGATCACAATAAAGTGTGGAAAATTCTGAAAGAGATGGGAATACCAGACCACCTGACCTGCCTCTTCAGAAACCTGTATGCAGGTCAGGAAGGAACAGTTAGAACTGGACACGGAAGAACAGACTGGTTCCAAATAGGGAAAGGAGTACATCAAGGCTGTATATTGTCACCCTGCTTATTTAACTTCTATGCAGAGTACATCATGAGAAAAGCTGGGCTGGAGGAAGCACAAGCTGGAATCAAGATTGCCAGGAGAAATACCAATAACCTCAGATATGCAGATGACACCACCCTTATGGCAGAAAGTGAAGAATTAAAGAGCCTGTTGATGTAGTCAAAAAGGAGAGTGAAAAACCTGGCTTAAAACTCAACATTCAGAAAACTAAAATCATGGATCTGGTCCCATCACTTGATAGCAAACAGATGGGGAAAAAGTGAAAACAGTGAGAGACTTTACTTTTGGGGGCTCCAAAATCACTGCAGATGGTGACAGCAGGCATTAAATTAAAAGACGCTTGCTCCTTAGAAGAAAAGTTATGACCAACCTAGACAGCATATTAAAAAGCAGAGACATTACTTTGCCAACAAAGGTCTGTCTAGTCAAAGCTATGGTTTTTCCAGTAGTCTTGTATGGATGTGAGAGCTGGACTATAAAGAAAGCTGAGCACCGAAGAATTGATGCTTTTGAACTATGGTGTTGGAGAAGACTCTAGAGAGTCCCTTGGCCTGCAAGAAGATCCAACCAGTCCATCTTCAGGGAAATCAGTCCTGAATATTCATTGGAAGGACTGATGTTGATGCTGAAACTCCAATGCTTTGGCCACCTTATTAGAATAACTGACTCATCTGAAAATACCCAGATGCTGGGAAAGATTGAAGGCAAGAGGAGAAGGGGATGACAGAGGATGAGATGGTTGGATGGCATCACCAACTCAGTGGACATGAGTTTAAGTGAACTCCAGGAGTTGGTGATGGACAGGGAAGCCTGGTGTGCTGATGTCCATGGGGTCACAAACAGTCAGACATGACTGAGCAACTGAACTGAACTGAATTTTCAAACCAGGTGAATGAAAGGAAAACAAAACACAAGCCATATAAACGGCTAGTATTTGGCATTTTTATATTTTATTTTTTCTAAGAGCCATCAAACAGGTTCAAAAACAATAACTGATTATAATAGAAACTAGTAGCTGTGTTGTCTAGTCTCCTGTTTCTTGAATCTATTGGGATGTTCCCTTTTTATTCAGGCAACTTATTTTTAATAAAACTTGAAATTAGTTTTTTCTTCCATCTTTTTCATACTTTGACTGTTCTCCTTTCATAAATGTTTGTCTCTAATTTCTTAGAAAATGCTAATCTAAATTATTTTCATGTCATGCTTGAATTACTCCATTATTGTCATAATTTTTCTTTTCTTTTTAACTGCTTAGAAGGAATGTTCATGGGTAATGCTTTTGGTTGATATAGGAGCCCTCCCCTTCTGTTTCTTTTGTGTGTGTGTGTGGAAAGACATTTTGTTTCTTGGCAAATGCATCGTTCCTGAAAATCCAACCCTGTCATGAAAATGCAATGATTTCCCCAAAAGGGTAACAGAGGCGGGAAATCCCAACTTACTGGAAAGACAGTCTTAATTAGGAATAGATATATCTTTTTCTTTATAAGTGCTGAATTTACTGATAAGGATTTGAGTAAACTTGCAATAAAGGCAACTTTCTATATTATGGCCACTGAATCTGGATGTACAATAAATACTAATGTAAAATATATATGCTTGTAATTTCAAAAATGGTAATCATCTCCATCAGAGAAAGTGAGAAAGAAAAATTTCTAAAGAGATACAACTCCCTGGCTTTTCATTTATTTTCTTTCTACCTTTTAGACATACTTCACCCATTTCTCACACCTTCACCTCAATATAATTTAAATCCCTTTTTTCTCCTAATAAGAATCAAATCACAAACAATACTCACACACATAACACTTTGAGTATTTTCACATTCTCCAATATTATCTTTCTTCTTTTGACCAATATTAATTTTTCCTTAATAAAAAAATGACCATACTATAGATTTGTGGATGTCAGGAAAATAAACTCGTTAGCCCCAGTAATCAATATTAGAATTAGATTGAACAGAGAGAATACTCACCACTATTTTTAGAAGATAAAGTGGGAATAGCTGATATTTTTTGGTTTTGGTCTTCTCTGCTAGAAAATACTATGACAAAAATCATGATAGTAATTAGTTCTCTTTAGGATAAAATATGAAGACAATGTAAAAGTTCAGTCCTGATTTCAAATCATTGAAACATGTTGCTGATATACTGATTGTAATAACAACAGTATTTCTCAATTACTTACAGTTTGCAAGCAAGACACGCAGTGTTATCATCAGGAGCACACACAAGATCCCTAGACTCCAAGCTAACACTTGCCACTTTGTAGATCGGTGGTGTGACACTAAAGGAAAGAGAAACAATGACGAAGCTTCATCGTTTCCCAGAAAACACCAAATATAAAACTGAACACCAAAATGTTTCATTCTCAGAGGGAAACATTCATTTTTGTTCATCCTGAATAAAACCATTTTTTAGCCACATTTGTAACTCTAATTTTTCCGTACTCAAATTTCTTCCCTAATAGGTTCTTCTTGATCTCACTTCTTATCCTGCTTGAGGCTCCAGGTATGTCACGTGAACCACGTCCACCATCATCTTTGAGCCTCCTTTGCCTATGATTTTATAAATTAGTAACTCTGAGCACTCTGCAAATATACTTTCTTCTAGTAAACTCAGAAATGAAATACATCTAGATAGAGAAAATAATGTCCTGTGCTTAGTCGGTCAGTTGTGTCCAACTCTTTGGGAACCCATGGACTGTAGCCTGCCAGGCTCCTCTGTCCACAGGGATTCTCCAGGCAAGGATATTGGAGTGGGTTGCCATTTCCTTCTCCAAGGGGTCTTCTAATCCCAGGGATCAAACCCAGGTCTCCTGCATTGCAGGCAGATTCTTTACCATCTGAGCCACCAGGGAAGCCCAAGAATACTGAAGTGGGTAGACTATCCCTTCTCCAGGAGAACATCCCAAGCCAGAAATTGAACTGGGGTCTCCTGCATTGCAGGTGGATTCTTTACCAGCTGAGCTACCAAGGAGCATGAAGTGAAGTCGCTCAGTCGTGTCCGACTCTTTGTGACCCGGTGGACTGTAGCCTACCAGGCTCTTCTATCCATAGGATTCTCCAGGCAAGAATACTGGAGTGGGTTGCCATTTCCTTCTCCAGGAGATCTTCCTGATCCAGGGATCGAACCCAGGTCTCCCGCATTGGAGGCAGACGCTTTAACCTCTGCACCACCAGGGGAGCCACCAGGGAAGCCCCAACAGGGAGCATGCTGCTGCTAAGCCGCTTCAATCCTGTCTGACTCTGTGCGACCCCACAGACGGCAGCCCACCAGGCTCCCCCGTCCCAGGGATTGTCCAGGCAAGAGCACTGGAGTGGGTTGCCATTGCCTTCTCCAATGCATGAAAGTGAGAAGTGAAAGTGAAGTCGCTCAGTCGTGTCCAACTCTTTGCGACCCCATGGACTGCAGCCCACCAGGCTCTTCTACCCATGGGATTTTCCAGGCGAGAGCACTGGAGTGGGGTGCCATTGCCTTCTATAGTGTTAAGCAAATAAAAATATTAATTATAAATTCCATTGAACATTAACATTCTTTTATTAGCCAATCAATCATTCAGTATATCAGTCAAAGGGGAAGTAACAAAATACATTATCATCTTTTGTCAAGAAAGAAATAGCTGTCATAAATTTTATAAAGATATATGAGCATGTTCACCAAGTTTTGTCTTCCCTTGTGGCTCAGACAGTAAAGAATCCCCCTGCAATGTGATAGACCCTGGGTTAAATTCCCTGGTTGGGAAGGTCCCCTGGAGAAGGGCATGGCAACCCACTCCATGGCAATACTTGCTTGGAGAATCCCCGTGGACAGAGGAGCCTGGTGGGCTGCAGTCCATGGGCTTGCAAAAAGTCGGACACAACTGAGCGAATAGGCACACACCTTCAGCATAATGTTAGAAAATGTTTCTGTCAAAAAGTGGCGTTGTACTTAAAATTGGAGGAAAATAAAAATTTATTATTCCTTAAAGTAGGAGACGCATGGGGGATGGAGAGACGGTGTCTTCAACTTGGAGAGGCAATCTCAGTAAACACTTTTAAATGACAGGAAGCTTGGAACTGAAATACAATCTAGCGGAGCTCAGTAAAGGAGGGAATGGAGATGGAGAGATAGTCTGTAGGACTAGAGGACTATTTTTTTTTAAACTTTAAGAACAATAGAAAATTTTGTAGGAACTTTGTTTAAAAAGTCATGATTATTTTGCTTGAAATATAAGGAAAGGATTGAAAAATGGAAGATGTGAGACTTTTGAGAGTCTGTCTCAGTAATCTCCGTGAAAACATACGAATCTCAGTCCAAGAGAGAAGCAGGTCAGCTTGAACACACTACTTGAGTATGAGGAGTCAAACTTTACTTTCAGGTTTTGAGATTAAGCAATGAGGGAGCTAAATACTAAATCCAATCCTCTTAGTTTTGGTCAAATTCTGCCCCAAGTCCTCCAGATATTTTAAAAAAATAAAAATAAAAATAAACTAAGCCTCAGAGAAGCTCTATCCAAACACCAAGATATTTCTCTTATTTTACCAATATAGTTGAGGCTATGAATTTCTTTAATTTGCCCCCTCCTATATCTGTATGTACGTGTGTGTTTGTATATATTCATATATTCATACCCTGTTGTCATTGTCTTCTTTTTATTTCAGAAGATGAGCAATTTCCCTATGATACAAGTCAAAACCTTTTACAGATCCTATTTATTCCATGCCACCCAGTCTCCCTTAGAGCATTTATTATCTAAGAGAAAATTATCTTTTTGTGCCCTTTTCTTCATCATCTCTTTTTTATAAACTTTATCTGATTAGTCTATACATGGGCTCAAATCCCTCAAAATCTAATATTTTGAGATAAGGGATTCCTTGTCTTGGCTCAGGTCTTCCACTTTTCATTGTCATTTCTCTTATGTTGTTATTATCAGTGAAAATTATAAAAATGCTTTCCGGACTCTTTTTATTCCTATACTAAACTTCTTTCGATCCCTTAACTTTCAGTTGTAGCTTGTAAGCTTTTCTCCATAATCAAACAAAAACCCCAACTGCAAAATCCAAGGAAATAACTTTCCACTTACACTTTATTAGACATCGTTTAATTTCTCCTCTCTGGATACGCATTTCATATGTACCTTTCTTGAGTCTTCCTCTGCTTAATTCTTACATGTTGCCTTTTGCTATGGTAGACTTTTCATTCACATCGTCTCTATTTGCAGTCCTGTCTACTCACATAAGCCTTACCTGCCCATTTCCATCTTATTTCTAGAGATTCAATCTTTCAATTCCCATTGCATTATGTATGTTGTCCTCTGAATCGATTAAGAAATGATTCAAATGCCATACATGATCTGACTTTTACTGGATTAAATATTTTTCTTAATGGTGGTTAAGATGTTTAGCTACGCAGTCACTTAAGTTAGGAACTTTGCTATCTTATTCTACTAATTTCTCACCTTTACCTCCAATATCCAAATGATTGTAGAGTCTTAAAAAACTTTACCTCCAAAACATTCTTTTTCTTTCTGTAGTCTGTCTCTCTGCTAATAGACTCTTGTTAGTTTTTTGAATTTAAGTGATTATTGCTTCTTTACCTTTATAGGTACCATTTTGTCCAGAGGAGGCCCACAGTACAAATTCAAAAAATAATTGTGGAATGAGTCAGACTGAACTAAATTGAAGACTGGCATCAAGAATTATTTTTAAAATAATACACAAAAGAAGCAATAGAATTCATATAATAGTTCTTACAAGTAATGCAATTGTGTTGGAATTTGGATCAGTACAATTTTCGAAGAAATGAACGTAGTGAAGGACTATTTAAGAGACAAACAATTCCACAGTAATATCCTAAAATAATCAAGGACAGTCCTGAAGATAAATAAATAGTGTACTGCGGCAATTTAATAAAGATTTTGAGAGAAGTATTCTAAATGCAAGAACTGAGATCTAATGAATAACAAAATGTAATATTATACCTTTTCTTTCTTTCCTAAACCATTTTCTGGACTGAAAGAGAAAAAATCTGTGTGATTTCGGTTCCTTGTGTCTTGCTTGTTGTTCACTTGATATGACATTTCTCTCATTTGTTTTGGATCTTCTTTGCTTCTGTTGAGATCTGGGAAATTTCAGTTCTGTGTGGGTTACCTCTTGCTTGTTTACAATACCTTTGTTTTGCATATTCTTAAACATTTTTTTTTCTGAAAAGACTCGGATTGCTTTAGCTCAGTCTTGGTATCTTTCTCTTTGGTATCTATGCAATAGAAAAACGTGAGGAAAAGTGTTAAGTGGTCATTGCATCAGATCAAACAGTGAAAAATTATTTCATTCTGATGTATAAGCAAACATTTAGGTATAACATTAGAAGAGTAAAAAAGGGACCAAATGAGAGATTAAATCTCTCTCCCAACATTGCAATCCTTATTTAGAAGAATCATTTTCTTTTCCTTTAATATGATTATACATTTCATGTCCTCTTTTAATCATTTTTTGAAAGGAGTAGATAAAGTATATATAAATTTGCTTCTCAATAGTTTTTATGTAACGAATAATGTTAATCATGTGTAGACTATGATTAAGGACATTAACAAAGAACTTATTATTTAAATTTAATATTAAAGTTTTTTAATCTCAAGTCAAGTTGACATAAAGATTGTTGTATCACTGAAATAATCCATTATTCAGAAGATTCTTAATATAGGGAACACTCTTTCAGAAACTAGGTAAATCTTATAATTGTAAAATAATAATTTATCTCTCAATCTGCCTGCCTACCATCTTTTTCCTACTTAACCAAGTCATATTTACCTATCCATATACACAAACAAGCAGAAGCAAGCACATGGACCACCTAAATTAATGAGAGAATGCCAATGAACCACCAGAAATGAACAAAAGAAATAAGGTAAAATATAATTTTTTAAAAAAATTATTATCTTCAAATTCATTGATAAATAAAAAAGGCTAATTGAAAGAATAAAATAACTTTTACCTGTGAAAACATTAGATAACTTAACAGATATTTTTGTATTAGCAAATTATTGTGAGTACAAAATTATTTACCAGTATTTACAAAACATAAAGTATGCAAGCTTTGAAACAATTCTACTTTTAGCAATTTATCTTACAATTTTTTAAACATCCAGAGTTATACAGCACATTTTTTCCCTTATACTTTACTAAGAGTTAAGCTGGAAAAGAGAAAACAAAAAACAAAGTTATTAGCAGATGTGTTTGTAATAAAGTGAGTTGTGAGATGTTAATATTTCACATTGATATATTGATTCTCTAGTACACCTTTAACTATTTAACATAAAAAATATTGATACATGAAGCAAAGTAATAGATTTGCAGTGATTAGTGTTAGGTACAGTTTTGGCAGGTTTGCATTGCTTTCCATTTTACTGAAAATTAAAGAACGTGTGATAAAAGCAACTTAAAGATGAAATTTTGAGAATTTAAAAATGTTGAAAATCAAATAATTTTATGCATAGGGTATTTTCTACATTCATGGCTATTTTAAGAGTAAATTTCAGAAAAAAAATGGGATACAATTTTTTAATTAAAAAATTTTATACTTCCTTAAATTGTTTCCTGAAAGCTTTGCTCAATGATAGCAAAAATGATATTTAATTGAAGTATATATTGGTATTGTAAGAATGTAGCTGTTTAAATATTTGATGCAATTAAACTACATTTTTTGTACCAGAGGAGGAAGAAAAATGACTATTGTTAAGAAAAAGTAATTAAATAAGCATGGTCTAAGAAAAGTTTAAAAGTGATATAATCACTGGAAGATGGACTATTGGTTCACACTGAAGCATTACACAGACTTAGATCACTAATTTCACTACAATACTGAAACAGATTTCAGATAAGTCAAAATGTTAAATGTAAGACATTAGATGATAAAGCTAATAAAGGATTAAAAGAAACTATAAGTAAATAGTTACAACTTTCTAATCTCACACAGACTAGGAAAATAATTAAGTTGAATTATAGAAATATCACTTTTATTACTAAAATTTTTGTCACCAGTAATCACACTAAAAGATTTTTATTTCACCACTAACCAAAGAAATGTGAACATACTAATGATACACATTTTCACCAATAAAATCATTAAATTGAAGTCAAATGCAATCACATAGAGTTGTGACTGCAATGTGACTACAATGTGCAAGAAAACACATTTATTTACAGGGACTTCAGGTTAATCTAAATCTTTCCCTATGAAAATTAATTTGTTTTTATGTACCAAACCAAATAATGAAAACATCTACTGATCCAATAATTCACAATAATGAGAAAATTATAGCTTTTTAAATAAATTTACTGGAAAAAAGAGCCCAGGTAGTTGAGAAAATGAAAAAAAAAAAAAAAAAAAAAAAACAAGAAAATTTCAAGTCAAAGAAACAAAAAAGTAAATAAATAAAAGAGATAGCTGGATTCATACTCCATGCCATTGTTTATGAAATAAGCATGCAACATAATTTTACAAAAGCTAATTTTTTCCTAAACTATCATTTAACACATTCTGAGTTACTAGTTCAAATTAATGCTAATCATTACATACATTTTTTTAACTTCTTGAGAGAAGGAAATAAATGGAAGCAATCATACTCACTGACTTGAAGATAAATTTGTAGGAAAATCAGAGACTTAAAATAAGGTAAAATTGCTGTATGTTGGAATTAGTTATGTAGTAGATTATCTGGTATAAGAACCTCTAGAGAAGGCTCTAGGTTAAAAAGCACTCTAATACTGACATAAACTTTTGTTGTCCAAAACATATGTGAAAAACTCGCAGGAAGTTTTCACATAACTGCCAATTTGTAGTTTTTACTCTCCCGCAAAATAGTGACGAAGAAGTGAAAATGTTGCTTCAATACATCGTGGCTTTTGGTACTCTGAAAACTGTATCATAAATTACAGACTTTTTAGTTTAAAAGGTCTGCAAAAATATTACTTTAATGGCTGCTTAGTAAGAATATCCCTTTATCAAAGCTGAAGCTTAATCGAAAAGAAAAATGAGCTAAATTACATATTTTATTAGATGTTACATGGAACAAGAGTACCATGGGATATGTAGAAAAGTATGCAGATGTATCAGAATAGAAAGTATATTTTAGGCTTTACTGGCTAAATTACAATAGATAATTCTTAGCAACTATTTAGTGGTAGTTGCTATCACTACCCGGAACGAAGTTTACGCTGTGTTTATTATAACATGTAATATAGTGTAGTAGAGTTTGGCATGCTATAATTAATAACTATGTAATTTGAAAGACTTCCATAGTCACCAACTTGTGGGTTAAAAAGACAACATATTATGAAAATTTCCAAGTGTGTCTCTGTTGTTAGTTTGTACCAGATGACTGAGAATCACAGTACTGATACCGTCTTCCTTCAGTCACTCCCACTTACTTATGACTCTAACATTCCGTTTCCCTCCTCTCATCATGGTTTATGTGCTCCTAGGCATTCTCGATATCGATTCGTGATAATGGATCACAGTCTTCTGATTGATTCATCAGTGTCCATGTGAACCAGCCACTTACACCCTGGCCACTCAGTTTTTCTTTCTCCCCATCCTCAAGTGACCTCCCCACTCTGCCTCAGCCAGGCCCTCCCATGGGAACATCTCGGTCCTTGTCATACCTTTAAATGTTTCATATCAAAAAATGTCTTATTAAATCTTCTCACCCTCTACAAACACTCTTACCTTTCAAGATTCCTTATTCATCTTTCTCCAACATGAAAATGCTCTGATTTCATTGACATCTCTAGCCCTGTCTCCAACTTGATCTCATTCTACTCCATCAGTATATTTCTTTCTTCACCTTCTTTCAGGTCAACCTTGATTCTCTTCTGCCAATCACCAACTTTCTTGAACATATTTTGGTCCCACTGGTTCAATAAAACCATTGTCCTATGTTTGAGATAAATTATCTGTTTCTGTCTGTCAACACCTGAGAAGCCAAGTGCTTTTAGAAGAGGTAAGATTTACTACAATACAAATTCTTTGTCACCAGCACCAAATTTCTTTAATGTTGCTAGGCGTCCTATTGCTTTCTTCAGGTCATTATTCTTTCACATTCTCTGCAATTGATTTTATCACACATTCTCCATTCTTAACAAATCTCTCTTCCACACCCTCTCTTTGTTCTCAGAAGATGACCTATATCACAGAAAAAGAAAAACTAACAGATTGCCTCATCTTTCTCTCTGTACACACATGCATTTTATCTTCTCTCCTGTTCAACAGAGGTGTTTTTCTTCCTCTTCAACAAAGCCAATTTTAGCTATATTTGAGTCTATCCACTCCACCACCCAAGAATCACACACTATTTATCACTCCACTTTCTATTTGAATATTCAATATTTTCTTAATATTATCCTTCACATCAGTTTAAAATTACATGTAATTTTTAACATCATTAGACCTCAAGCTCAATAAAAATACCATTTTTGCTCCTTATCCCTCTTAGAAAAATTCTCTAAGTGCCATTGCATTTCATTACTATTTATTATATTTTATTCTCACTACTCAAGCCATTGCATTCTGACTCCTTACTAATGACTGCTTGGCATCAGCACACCTTTAGATCATAAGTGATCTCTGCTTCACTAAATGGATGCTTTATTTCTGTTTTAGTTGAACTTGCATAGAATTCAACACCTTCACCACTCCTTTCTTCTTAACCATTTCTTTTTTTAAATTTTTTAAAAATATAAATTTATTTATTTTAATTGGAGGTTAATTACTTTACAATATTGTATTGGTTTTGCCATACATCAACATGAATCCACCACAGGTATACACATGTTCCCCATCCTGAACCCCCTACCCTCCTCCCTCCCCGTACCATCCCTCAGGGTCATCTCAGTGCACCAGCCGCAAGCATCCAGTATCATGCATCGAACCTGGACTGGCGACCATTTCTTCTTTAGTTATATTCTCTTGGTCTCTTCATCCACCATCCTTGTCTCAATTACTATGTATCACTTGTTTACACATGTGCACATGCTGAGAAGATTTCTTCTTTAGGTTTCAGCTCACTTATTCCCTTGCCAGTTAGCGCCTCCACAAATGCCCCTAATATTAAACACTAGAACTCCACACCTTAAAAATGAAAACAAAGTAAACATATCATCATCACACAGATGTTCCTACATTAGTAAAGGTCACCATTTTTCAACTTGTTGAAAGAGTAAGGAATCTGGAGTCTCCCTACTTATTCTCTGTATATCTATGTCAGTTATAAGATTTGCCCTATTTTAAATAAGAAATTATTCTCAAATTGTCTGCCTCTGCTATGGCCTTGTCTTTGAAAGCTTCATACACTTCTATCTTTTTGCCCTTGTTACATCATTCCACTTTCATTAAATGAACCAGTTTTCCTAACATCACTGGGTCTTCACACATCCTAATATTCTTGCCTAAATCATTCTTTGTCCTTTTCTTTACCTAACTAACTGAAATAATTCAGATTGTAAAATATCTGTTTCAATCTATACTCCCTTGAAGCTCTTCAAGGAACTCTGACACTAGGTCAGTTACCTCTATAATATTTCTCATAGCTTGACAATTTACATTTTTGAGGCAATAATCAACACTGAAACTTATAATAATTTCTATAGTTATTTGACTGATACATATTTTCTCCAACAGTTCTAATTTCCACAGGGATATGTCCATTATTGTTTATCATTTTAAGCCTTGACATATAGTAGACACCCAGACATGTTACTTAAATGGGTGAATCAGAAAATAGATTATAGAATACTCAACAAATTGTGCTTCAACAACTAGTTATATTTTTGGTAAAACTAAACTTAGCTCCCTATATCAGGCAAATGAAGTGCTAAACGTAGGTAATATGTATAAGGGAACAAAGGGCTTCCCAGGTGGCACTAATGGTAAAGGACCTGCCAGTCAATGAAGGAGACCTAAGAGATGTGGGCTTGATCCCTGGGTCTGTAAAATCCCCTGGAGGAGGAAATAGCAACCCGCTCCAGTATTCTTGCCTAGAAAATCCCATGGACAGAAGAGCTTGGCAGCTACAGTCCGCAGGGTCTCAAAGAGTCAGACATGACTAAAGCAACTTAGCATGCACACACATAAGGGAATAAAACACATAAAATGTATTTTTAATCTTTGAGAAAGGTCAAGAAAAAATAAACTGAAGGCAAATTTTTTTTAGATAATGCATTTGTCCAGAAAAAAAGGAAAAACAAAATATTTTAAATATGTAACACTTTATTAAAATATGAAATATAACCTATATATATGACATTGTTATTGTTGTTGTGTTGCTGAGTCATGTCTGACTCTTTTTGCAACCTCATTGACTGTAGCTCACCAAGCTTCCCTATCCATAGGATTTTCAGGCAAGGATACTGCAGTGGGTTGCCATTTCCTCCCATAGGGTATCTTCCTAACCCAGTGATCAAGCCCATGTTTCCTGCATTCATTGCAGGCTAATTCTTTACCTCTCAGTCACCTGGGAAATCCATATTATATAACACATATAAATTTAAATATAACATGAGGTGAAGTCTGATAAAAATATAATCAGTTTCTTCATTAAATGGCTAATCAAAAGTTTCTCCCACCATAGACAATGCGAGTTCAGTTTTTAAACTATAAATTTCCAATTATACGGTGGAGGGTGGGGCTTCCCCAGTGAGGCAGTGGTAAAGAATCCCCTTGCCAATGCAAGAGATAAAGAGATCCCTGAGTCGGGAAGATCCCCTGGAGAAGGAAATGGCCACCAGCTCCAGTATTCTCGCCTGGAAAATTCCATGAACAGAGGAGCCTGGAGGGCTACAGTCCATGGAATGGCAAACAGTTGGACACAACTGAGCACACAAAACATATACTTGCTATTTTTTATTTCCAGTTTTCAGAAATAGAGCCCCAAATATATGAAATAGCAATCTAAAATGATGAGCCCTAGCCATGAGGAAAGAAAGCAAGAGCTTGGACTGGGGTGGAGTGAGGAGGGAGAAGGTGGGGTAAGGGGACAGGGGTGGAGGCAGCGGGAGGGGGAGACCATAGGAGCCCGAGCCTAAGGCTAGGAGCTTGATGGCACGTTTCCTCCTGTAGCAGAAGCTACACTTCCCTCTTCCGCTTTTCTTCCTCAGTGGATCAATGGGGGCTGAGTCAGGCAGAAGCCAGTGGCCAGAAATCTTAAGAAAAAACCCCAAATGGAAAGGCATCAGTAAAACTTAAATAAGAAGGGGAGTTCAGTCCGTGCAAATGGTTTAAGTAGATAATAAATATTGAAATTTAGTTTAGGTTCAGAAAGCAGAAGAGTTTGCAGACCTTTAAAAGCAAGTTTATTGAATGTCAAAAAAGATAATTTGTAGGACTTCACCTTCCACTTCTTCCCTGGTGGATCAGTCTGTAAAGAATCTGCCTGCAATGCAGGAGACCTAGGTTCGATCCCTGGGTTGGGAAGATCCCCTGGAGGAGGGCATGGCAACCCACTCTAGTATTCTTGCCTGGAGAATTCCATGGACAGAGGAGCCTGGTGGGCTACAGTTGATGGGATCGCAAAGAGTCAGAAATGACAGAGTGACTTTCACACACACACACACACACACACACACACACACACACACACACGCGCCTTCCACTGAAGGGGGTGCAGGTTTGATCCCTGGTCAGCGAGCTAAGATCCCACATACTTTGCTTTGCGGCCAAAAAAAATGAAAAATCATAAAACAGAAGTAATATTGTAACCAATTCAATAAAGACTTTTTTAAATTTTACTTTACAATACTGTATTGGTTTTGCCATACATCAACATGAATCCGCCATGGGGAAGACTTTTTAAAGGCCGCATCAAAACAAATCTAAGAAAAAAAAAAAAAAGAGAGACTTTAAGGATAGCACTAAATTGGAGAACAGAAGGCAGAGCATGGACCAGGTGCTGATTTAGATTCAATACAATCAGGTGATAACTTTTTAGGAGACTTTTCCAATAAATTTTTTCAATTTTTCTCTTCTCCATCCTTATATTTTTTTCCTACCTGAGATATTATTTCCTGGGTCTTCCCATCTCTTTTACTTCAGTTGTTGGATTAATGCCATAATTATAAATTCAATCATGCTGCTTTATAAATTATTCAATCAGTGAAGTGAATCCTTTTTGAAGCATGTGCATAAAATCAGATGGGTAATAAATCCTTGATCCTAAATTAGGACTTGAAAATTTGAAAAGGTGACTTTGTGATGTATACTTTGAATACATATCAGAAACCACCTTCATTTAAATTTCCATCCTATCCTAATTTGTCTGAGGTTCAATAGCAACATGTATCTCTCTTTTTATTTAAGTTCTGACAATGAATCTTTAATGGTGCCCATGGCTTGTGATACATATGGTACACATTTTACTTTAGGTATATTATGTATTGGTGCACATATTATAATTTATACCAAATTTTTCTTCCTGACTTACAGACAATCTATCCTGACATTTTCAGGCTGTTTTGTACAAGAAGTAAAAATACTCAAACTTACCTGAATGTATACTGTTTGTTGTTGTTCAGTCATTCAGTCGTGTCTGACTCTGCGACCCCATGGACTGCAGCACGCCAGGTTCCCTGTCCTTCACCATCTCCCAGAGCTTGCTCAAACTCATGTCCATTGAATTGGTGATGACATCCAACCTTCTCATCCTCTGTATATTCCTTGATACCCACTAATTTCATTCATCAAACTAATAATTATTGAGTGTATAATGTAACTAGGTCTCTGCTACACACTGAAGATGGACAGTCACTAAAACCAAGGTGTTTAGTCTATTTGAGAAAATTATAGAAATGATTGCAGGTAATTGCATAGGGTGCAGTGATACGAGTGTGCCGCTGGAAAAGAAAAACACAAAATCAAATCCTGGTACAGGTTGAAGTAGCATGGACAGGAAAAACAGATTTTTAGAAGTAGCAGTTGATTGGAGTCCTAAAGAGTTACTAAGAAGATAACAAAGTTATGGACAGAACAAGCAGTCCTTGTGGCAACAGAAAGCATTGCATTAGGAGGGCAGTGAGAGGAAATGAAACTGAAAAGGTGGCAGGAGTGAGGAAGAGTTTTGTGTTTCTGTAAGCAACCTTATTGTCGCTTCATAGACAATGGAAGCTTACTGGGTTATATAACAATACGAGATTGACTTATTTGCCTTTTAAATATATAACTGACAGCTGTGCAGAAATGGAATTGGCTTTTCAGTTCAGTTCAGTCTCTCAGTCGTGTCTGACTCTTTGCGATCCTATGAGCTGCAGCATATATGCCTGCCTGTCCAACACCAACCCCCAGAGCCTACCCAAACTCATGTCCGTTGAGTCGGTGATGCCATCCAACCACCTCATCCTCTGTCATCCCCTTCTTCTCTTGCCCTCAATCTTTCCCAGTATCAGGGTCTTTTCAAATGAGTCAGCTCTTCACATCAGGTGGCCAAAGTATTGGAGTTTCAGCTTCAACATCAGACCTTCCAATGAACACTCAGGACTGAAATCCCTTAGGATGGACTTGGGTATCCTTGCAGTCCAAGTGACTCACAAGAGTCTTTTTCAACACCACAGTTCAAAAGCATCAATGCTTCAGTGCTCAGCTTGTTTTATAGTCTAACTCTCACATCCACACATGACTACTAGAAAAACCATAGCCTTGATTAGATGGACCTTTGTTGGCAAACTAATATCTCTGCTTTTTAATATGCTGTCTAGGTTGGTCATAACTTTCCTTCCAAGGAGCAAGCATCTTTTAATTTCATGGCTGCAGTCATCATCTGCAGTGATTTTGGAGCCCAGAAAAATAAAGTCTGACACTGTTTCCACTGTTTCCCCATCTATTTCCCATGAAGTGATGGGACCAGATGCCATGATCTTCGTTTTCTGAATGTTGAGCTTTAAGCCAACTTTTTCACTCTCATCTTTCACTGTTATCAAGAGGCTCTTTAGTTCTTCATCACTTTCGACCATAAGGGTGGTGTCATCAGCATATCTGAGGTTATTGATATTTCTCCCAGGAATCTTGATTCCAGCTTGCGCTTCCTCCAGACCAGCATTTCTCATGATGTACTCTGCACATAAGTTAAATAAGCAGGGTGACAATATACAGCCTTGACATACTCCTTTTCCTATCTGGAATCAGTCTGTTGTTCCATGTCCAGTTCTAACTGTTGCTTCCTGACCTGCATACAGGTTTCTCAAGAGGCAGTCAGGTGGTCTGGTATGCCCATCTGTTTCAGAATTCTCCAGTTTATTGTGATCCACACAGTCAAAGTCTTTCATAGCCAATAAAGCAGAAATAGATGTTTTCTGGAACTCTCTTGCTTTTCGATGGTCCACCAGATGTTGGCAATTTGATCTCTGGTTCCTCTGACTTTTCTAAAACCAGCTTGAACATCTGGAAGTTCACGATTCACGTACTGCTGAAGCCTGACTTGGAGAATTTTGAGCATTACTTTACTAGCATGTGAGATGAGTGCAATTGTGTAGTAGTTTGAGCATTTTTTGGCATTTCCCTTCTTTGGGATTGGAATGAAAACTGACCTTTTCCAGTCCCATGGCTGCTGCTGAGTTTTCCAAATTTGCTGACATATTGAGTATAGCACTTTCACAGCATCTTTTCAGTTCCAAAGCTCTGCTTTTAAATATAAAAGACAAACCTCTATTTTTTCTTGTTACCCATGTCTGCCTCAGAACAGAAACTTAGGTTGTAATTTAGAATCATTGCTAAATACATCAGTATAAATTAAAGTGACTAAATAGATCAATGTTTACATTAATTTTCATATTCAAGTGGCCTTCTGCATCCATGAGTTCCATATCCATAAATTCAACCAACCACTGGTAGAAAGTATTGAAAAACAAAATTTCAGAAAGTTCCAAAAAGCAAACCTTGAATGTGCTGCACACAGGCAACAATTTACATAGTTTTTATATTGTATTTAAGCTATTTGTACAACACTTGCTTTGAATCAGGTATCATAAATAATCTAGAAGTGATTTAAAGTATGGAGGATGTACTGAGATTATATGCAAATTCTAAAGATTTTGATATCCATGGGGCATCCTGAAACCAATCTCCCAGGGATGCTGAGAGACAACTGTATACCCCCAACTTTAACCTTGCTTTAACCTTTCCTTGAGGGAAAATAGCGAAAAGAAAATTCCAACAAAAACTACATGCAATCTGAGTATTTAGATTAATATGCTATTTATAATATTTATTTATCAGTCCTGTAACAAAATGTATTTTAATAATGAATATTTTCTTTCAGTAAGAATAACTAAGTAATAAATTTCCCAGTAAAAAGACTGTCTTCAATTGAAATAACAATATAGCTATAATGAACATATTTCATTAATTAAATCTTCCACTTTACTCAGTTCTAACAGACTAATTCCAAGATATGCAAAAGTTTACTCTTTGTTTATGAGAGAAAGGACATTTTCCAATTTTATTCCAAACTTAAAATGGCATATTTCCATTCTTTTATATTTTGTACTGTATTATTTATTAAGCCTTTTAAAATTCTAAACTTTTCCCAAACTTTCTAATTTCACACACTCCCAAGACTGAAATGCCAAGCTCCGCAACCTTAGATGGGGGATTTTTCTGAAATTTAGCAGAATTTAAATATGTGTTTCTATAAACTTTGCCAGCCAGAATATTTAGGAATATAATCTTGTATTTCCTCTTTCTTTCTCAGTGAATCTGTAGTTGATTTTGTGCCTCAAAGACCTTCACTTACCTAACATTGCAGACATTTTTACAAATCTATTTTCTAAAAATAGGAATCAAAACAAAGAGTTTAACATTTAAAACAGAATTAAATACAAATATTCAAAATATTTGTAGAGTGAGTAGCTTTTTTTATATATGAATCTCCTATAAATCTAACCTTTGTATGTAAATTTCATGCTTGTAAAATATAATTCTTTGGTTCCATAATTGAAATGTTAATCAAGAAGACATATCGCTTTCATTTTTTATGTTTTTATTTTTTTGTTGGAGTATAATTGCTTTAGAATGTTGTATTAGTTTCTCTTATACAGTGAAGAGAATCAGCTATATGTATACATATATTCCCACCCTCTGGAGACTCCCTTACACCCAACTCCATTCCACCCCTTTAGTCATCACAGAGCACCAAGCTGAGCTACCTGTGCTATACAGCAACTTCCCACTAACTATTTTATACGTGGTAGTGTATATGTCAATGCTCTCAGTTTGACAAATTATTTTTAAAACACATCACTTTCAACCAGAAAAGAAATGGGGGGGTGAAATCTATTATGTGTTTACAAATAGACCTTATTATACACACATTATTTTGTGTTTATGTTCAGTTACTCAGCCCTATTTGACTCTTTGCAACCCCGTAGACCGCAGCACACCAGGGGGCTGTTCTTCCCTGTCCTTCACAATCTCCCAGTTTTGCTCAAACTCGTGTCCATTGAGTTGATGATGTCATCCAACCATTTCATCCTCTGTCACCCCCTTCACCTCCTGTTCTCAATCTTTCCCAGTATCAGGGTCTTTTCCAAAGAGATGGCTCTTCCCATTAGGAAGCCAAATTATTGGAACTGCAGCAATAGTACTTCCAATGACTATTCAGGGTTGACTTCTTTTAAGATTGACTGGTTTGATCTCCTTGAACTCCAAGGGACTCTCAATAGTCTTCTCCCACACCAGAGTTGGAAAGCACAAATTCTTCAGCACTCAGCCTTCTTTACGGTCCAGCTCTCACATCCATACATGACTACTGGAAAAACCATAACTTTGACTATAGGGACCTTTGTAGGCAAAGTGATGTCTCTGCTTTTTAATGTGCTGTCTAGGTTTGTCATAGCTTTTTACCAAGGAGCAACCATCTTTTAATTTCATGGCTGTAGTTACCATCTGCAGTGATTTTGGAACCCAAGAAAATAAACTCTTTCAGTGCTTCCATTGTTTCCCCATCTACTTGCTATGGAGTGATGGGACTGGAAGGCGTGATCTTCATTTTTTGAATGTTGAGTTTTAAACCAGCTTTTTCTCTCTCCTCTTTCACCTTCATCAGGAGGCTCTTTGGTTCCTTTTCACTCTTTGCATATTTGAGGTTATTTATATTTCTCCCAGCAATTTTGATTCCAACTTGAATTTCCTCCATTCTGGCATTTCGCATGATGTATTCTGCATATAAGTGAAATAAGTAGGGTGGCAACATACAGCCTTGACATACTTCTTTCCCAATTTGGAACCAATCCATTGTTCCATGTCCGGTTCTAACTGTTGCTTCTTCATCTGCATACAAGTTTTTCAGAAGACAGATAAGGTTGTCTGGTATTCCCATCGCTTTAAGAATTTTCCACAGTTTGTTGCAACCCACGCAGTCAAAGGCTTCAGCATAGTCAGTGAAGCAGAAATAGGTACATTTCTGGAATTCTCTTACTTTTTCTATGATTCAGCAGATGTTGGCAATTTGATGCCTGATTCCTCTGCCTTTTCTAAATCCAGCTTGTACATATGGAAATTCTTGGTTCACATATTGTTGAAGCTTAGCTTCAAGGATTTTGAGTATTACCTTGTCAGCATGTGCAATGAGTGAATGGTGGGGTAGTGTGAGCATTCTTTGACATCGCCCTTCTTTGGGATTGGAATGAAAACTGACCTTTTCCAGTCCTGTTGCCACTGTTGAGTTTTCCAAATTTGCCAGCATATTCAGCGCAGCATTGTCACAGCATCATCTTTTAGGATTTAAAATAGCTCAGCTAGAATTTGATCACCTCTACTAGCTGTTTAATTAAATAATTAAATGGCTTTAAAGAACCATTCCTGAGTGGATTAAGGTAATTAAAATTTTTTCAAGATTTGTAAAGTCCCTTTTAGTCATTAACTTGCAATAATAGATTCAAAATTCATATTTTTATTTCCATTTCATAACACCGTTTTATATTTGTATTACTGTGCTAGTAAATATAATCCATTAACTTGTGGGTATTAATATTACTTCTAATAAGATGTCTGAATTTTAATACAAACCATATCAACATGATCCCTGTGCTTTAAATTTGCCTTCACATGTGTATCAGTGGACAGGTTTGTTTGCTGCTCTGTATGAGAGCATAGCCTTCCTCTTTTCTAGCGTGTCTCTGAATATCTTGAGAGCAGTCTCACTTTCTCTGCTAGTGTCTTCTTCCACTTTATTCCCCTGAAAATGTCCTCATTTCGCCCACTTAATACTATTTCTGTAGTCAAGAAATGTTAATACGTTTGCAGGGAAAAGGTCATTGTTTCAGCCACATGGTTTCAGCATCTCCACTCTTGTTGTGGAGTCACCACAGGCTGAGTGTCATCTCCCCTGGAAGCCACAGTGTCCACCACAGCCTCAGCCGAGCTAGAGCTTCCTGCGCAGCTACAGGTGTGAGCAGAGTCACCTGCTGCACACTTCACCCACTCACACACAGTCATCTTTCTCTGTTCTGTTACCAGTTTTTATGTGCATTTAATTCTATTGGTCATATCTCACTTGTAAGTGTTTCCTGAGTGTAGGAGTTACACCACCTCTCATTTCAGTTCCTCATAGCACCTAAGTTCAGTTCAGTTCCACCATCTCATCCTCCATCGGCCCCTTCTCCTCTTATAATTTCATGACTGCAGTCACCATCTACAGTGATTTTGGCCAACTGATATGAGGAGCCGACTCATATGACACTGGGAAAGATTGAAAGCAAAAAGAGAAGGGGATGATAAAGGTCAATATGGTTAGATAGCATCACCAACTCAGTGGACATGAATCTTAGCAAACTCTGGGAGATAGTGGAGGGCAGAGGAGCCTGGTTTATCAGGTTGCAAAGAGTTGGACATGACTTAGCAACTGAACAACAACAAGTGTGAGAAACTTGAAATGTGACCCTTCCCTCATCTGTACTGTTGCCCTATGGATGCTTCTTGAATATTACCACTCAAAACTAATATGACTAAAATTACTAATTTCACTGTAGAAGATTTCTCCTCTGCAAATTAAAACAATATCAGATTAAAGTCATTTTCAGAGCATATACAGCTTGAAATCTTTCAAAACATTGTCACTACAACAGGATGATATAAATCTTACTTCTCTCACAAATTCTTTAAAATTACTTGCCATTCTTTCTTTAAAACAAATGCTGTTCAGCACTCAAACAAAATTTAAACTAATAAAATGAAGATAAGAACCATAATCTAGCTATTTATTCTGAATAAAAGTCAAGATAATAAAGATTCATCTTCTGAATTAGGATGTAAGAAAAATCTGTAGTGCAAAATTCTTAACTGTGTGGTTTGGTTTGTATCTTCTTAGAAATATAACAGCAGGTGCTTTATCTAAGATTTATTTTTCTGTAAATTGACTGTAAAAGTCCATTTAAAAATATTTATCTGTAGTCAATAAAAAAATCTTCTATCATGTTGTAGGGATAAGTAATCAAACTTCTCATTAGTCCTGTAGTATTCTGACGATACATTTATGGATACTATCGCCAACCTAAAAGAACACTAATTCCCACATGTACTGTCGAGAATATATAACAATTAAGAAAATAAATCTGGATAATCAATTTTTTTCTGTGAATGGATGACAAATTAACACTTCTGTGATTTTTAAAGTTATCAATCATCAGATCCCTCAAACTTAGGATTTATGTATAAAATGTTCCGTGTTCAGTGGGTACATCAATTCTTAGAAAAATTATTAAAAACAAAAGTCACCTGAGAATGGTCAAGTGTAAACTTCTTTAAAATATCTGATATTTATGTAAGCTAATATTATATAGTACTCATCCTCCTTTTCACTACTTTCTACTTTTTTCTTCAAATAAATATACTTATTGTTTGTTACAAGTAAAGAACACTCTGAACTTTATTGGTATACAGTACCCATTCTAGAAAATTAAGCAGCAGGCCCCAACCTTTTTTGCACCAGGGACGAATTTTGTGGAAGACAATTTTTCACTCTTTTTTCTTAAGTGTTGAGAAACAGAAAACTTGCTTTTAATATACAGATCACTGGACAGAAATGACCTGCTTGTGAATCTGATCCCAGTGAACATAACTCAATGATCCTTGTTCACAGCTTGACTTTATTGAAATGATGAAATCCTAGACTTCAAGATGAGCACATTTTTTAAAAATATGAATTTATTTATTTTAATTGGAGGCTAATTAAGGATGAGCAAATTTTGAATGTGGGAAAGTTGTGAGTTGTGTTCACATCTTTCCCACATTGTGTTTCCAAAGTTAGCCACAAAATATCTCTCCTTTTCTAATACAGTCTCTGCTATGTATCTATGCTTTACCTTCATCAAAGCATGTAGTTTATTTCCCTTCTGCTTGAACTGGTCTTGTGGCTTAAAACTTAAACTATTTAAATCTTGAGTTACCTACACCACAGAAAAATAAAGACATTTTTGTGACCATATTGATTTAGAAGTACACTGACTAAAAGGGATGTTGGGTAAGCAACAAATTAACCCTTCCTGGACAGAGAGGCCTGGTGTGCTGCAGTCCATGGGGTCGCAAAGAGTTGGACACAACTGAGTGACCAAACTGAACTGAACCTTATCTCAGTTGTAGGTTTATCGCAACTCTTCCTGTTCAATACTATTTTCTTTCTCTTCCGTTAAGAGCCCCTTTGACACAATAATCTCTGTCTCAGACACAATTTCCTTGGAAGCCTGACATAACATATTAATAAAATTGAGATTTGGGGGATTTATCGATATATTTTTCTAGATATAAAATCCACTAGGATTCCTCTCTTGATTTATTCTTAAATATGAGTGGCACCCCTTATGTGTACTTCCCAGAGAACTCGTTCTTATTCTAACACTGCTATTCTACTGCAAAACTGCAAAGGCCATATAGTCTTTAAAGTTCCTCACTATTTTTATTGAACACAGAATCATTATTCATGATTTTCTAAGGTTGCCAGCATAATGTCACCTGCCATTAATCAGTATACTATGCTTCTGCCAATGCTTCTTAGAGTAGGTCTATGAGAAGATATATGTAGCTACGTGTTTCAGGGCATGAGTTGTGGCATTAAGCTGTGTGCATTTGGGAGCTCAGCTCTGTGCTCTGTAGTGACCTAGAGAGGTGGGATTAGGGGCAAAGTGTGTCAGTTAATCACTCAGTCATGTCTGACTCTTTGAGACCCTGTGGACTGCAGTATGCCAGACCTCCCTGTCCATCACCAACTCCCAGAGCTTACTCAAACTCACGTCCATCGAGTCAGTGATGCCATCCAACCACCTCATTTTCTGCCGTCCCCTTCTCCTCCTGCCTTCAGTCTTTAATGTGTGTATATGTATACCTACAGCTGATTCACTTTCCTGTATAGCAGAAACACAACAGTGTAAAGCAGTTATACTCCAATAATAAAATTAAAAATAAATTAGAAAAAAACATATCTGCATTCAAATTCTAGGTCTGTTGCTAACTTGTTCTAAAACCTTGGAAAGTTAATCACTTCTCTTTTCTATAACATATTGCAATATACTTCATAGGGTTATCTTGAGAATAAAATTGACTAATGATGTAAATACTTAGCACTTGACACATAGTAAATTTTAAATATATGCTCAGTATTATTACTTTATCTTAAAATCTCTAGACTGTCAAAGAATATATTTAATTTGGGGTAACTTTTGTTTGTACAGGAAAAATTAGTGCATAATTATAGGAGCTTTCTTGCAACTATCAGCCAGCATGCACCTCTTCTCCTGAGAACATCCCACTCTCCAATACATAGACCAATGGCCAAGGTGATGTGTTTTGGGGGCTTAGCTTTTCCTTAATGTGCCATTATTTACTATTTTTTTCTACTGAAATTAAATGAGAAGAATCTCTCTCATAATACTCATAATAGAAGCTATAAAATAGAGGCCTGAGAATAGATATTGTCCATGTTTTCTATTAAATGGAAGAAATCTATATTCATGAAACATTTTTGTTTTTTTTTTAAAAAAAACCCACCCTGAGACAAGCGTAGAGAAGGAATGGATCACCCTGGTAGAGTTCAAGTTCCAGCTCCAGTTTCCCCTGCGGCTAAGCTACTCCATCTCCTTTCTTATGGTTTGTTTATTCAAACTTTCCTTCAATGATAGGGGCCAAGCAAGTATATTTCCAAAAGTTTTCCCTTTTTGCCCGCACGAGGTTAAATTCTGTTTCTGTCACTTGTAATTAATAAACTCTACCTGAAATATAACAAGTAAGAGGAAAGGAAGATAGTAAACAAAGAAAAGAGTGTAGGTAATTTAATGAAGAAATAAGGGGAGAGGAAGGAGTGCAATATACAGCCTTGATGTTCTCCTTTTCCTATTTGGAACCAGTCTGTTGTTCCATGTCCAGTTCTAACTGTTGCTTCCTGACCTGCATACAGATTTCTCAAGAGGCAGGTCAGGTGGTCTGGTATTCCCATCTCTTTCAGAATTTTCCACAGTTGATTGTGATCCACAGAGTCAAAGGCTTTGGCATAGTCCATTCTGAAGGAGATCAGCCCTGGGATTTCTTTGGAAGGAATGATGCTAAAGCTGAGGCTCCAGTACTTTGGCCACCTCGTGGGAAGAGTTGACTCATTGGAAAAGACTCTGATGCTGGTAGGAATTGGGGGCAGAAGGAGAAGGGGACGACAGAGGATGAGATGGCTGGATGGCATCACAGACTCGATGAACATGAGTCTGAGTGAACTCTGGAAGATGGTGATGGACAGGGAGGCCTGGCGTGCTGCAATTCATGGGGTCACAAAGAGTCAGACACGACTGAGAGACTGAAATGAACTGAACTGAACTGAACTGACTTGAAGGAGTGCAAGATAGAAAAAAGGGAGGTAGATTAAAAAAGGTTGAAAAGTTAATGTGATGTGTATGGAGAGCATGCATTCAACCTCCATAATTTCTACATTTGCCATTATTATTTATAATAAAAATACCTTTAAATCATACAATGTTTCACAGTTTATAAGAAACTTCAAATTTTCCTTCTCATCTGAAATAGTAGCTAACATCTACTGGACACATTCTTGTCTTTCTCCTAAACGCCTCAAACAGATGATCCTGCCTAATCCTCAAACAACTATGAGCTTCAGCTATTATCCCCATCTTGTAAATTAGGAAACTGAGACTCATAGAATAACTGGCAGAATCTTAGGTATACTGATAGTGCAGTAGAAGTATTTGAGTCCAGATGGCTCAGATGGTAAAGCGTCTGCCTGCAATGTGGGAGACCTGGGTTCGATCCCTGGATTGGGAAGAGCCCCTGGAGAAGGAAATGGCAACCCACTCCAGTACCCTTGCCTGGAAAATCCCATGGATGGAGGAGCTAGTAGGCTACAGTAAATGGGATCACAAAGAGTCAGACAAGACTGAGTGACTCCACTTTCTTTTCTGATCTATTATCTCTTACAGCAAAACCCTCTCTACCGTACCTGTGACAATAAATCATATGTTATCCTAAATGAAATGAATATTCCTTGATATAAACTTCAAGCTTCAACATTAGGAAGCAATTGAAAAACCCATAAAGAAGACTAAGTGCACAGGACCAGAGTAGTAAGAAGAAAACTAAGAAAGAACAAAAACTGTTAAAAGTAAAATAATATTGTATCTAAAGATCACAATACTGCTGCTGATGATAAAGTGTCAAGAAGAATGAAATAAGTACCCAGTAAAATTCTACTGATAGATCAGATAGCATGAAATAAAATATTTTATCTCACAAATAGCAATTTGAAATAAATTGAATTTATGAATTAAACTTACCGCCTAAAAGAGACACATAAAAAGATTCAAAGTGGGTGAATGAGTGAATAACAGATAATTAGTGTCAAACAAAAGCAGTACCAATAAAGAAGAGAAAAGAGAAGATGAATAATGACATTCTAAGATGATTGAGAAGTGAAAAAGGACATAATCAGTGTAGAAGTTTTGCTCAAGTGCAGTTACTGTGAAAAGAAACCTATAGAAGGAGTGATTAGAAGACATGAATATAAGAAACAGACGGAGATGAATGGGTATATTTATGGGTTGACAGTAATGCTCTTTAAGTGGAAGTGGTTGCATGTAGGCGATGGAGGAATTAATGGTGTAACAACTTGAAACTGTGGGGTTTAGGGGAGAACTGACCCCAGTTCTATTTAAAAATAGCCTTTGGCAGGAAGTTTAACTTTTCTAGTAAGATGAGAAGCAAGAAATTTAAGATGTTAAATGAAACTGATATATTGAAAATCTGCTAAGAAGCCTTTTGAGAGCAGTTTTGAGAAACAGATAACTTTAGCAATTAGTTTTAATTAATTTAAAATTTTTTCTGCCTTTTATTATTATTATTCATATTTCTTTGTATTTTTTACATTTTTGTATGCTATGTTGTAAACCGTTTATCACTTATATTCCCCACTATATTTGTTTTACAGGCTTATTTTCATAGGTCACAATTGAAAATAAATAAGTAGATTTTTAAATATATAAAGACTCTTAAAGACTAAGTATTTATGACAACTGTGTTTATTAAATTCATTTGTATAATTCTTAAAAAATCAAAAGGTTCTGAGTGTCTGTGCTTTCTGTGCCACTCTGATATTTTTGCTTTAACTCTAGACTCTGGATTCTTCTTTCATGAAGTCATTTATCAATTTCTGCCAAAAAAAAAAGAGTTATGAATAATGTAAAGTGACAGTAGAATAAAGACAGGCAGATTGTGAATATGGAATGTTACTGAGATGTGCAAACCTCTTCAGTTTTCTTTGAAGCTTCTTCTTCTGAGTTTTAAGCACAGACAGGCTTCTCACACAGGCACGAGGAAGACATGGTGCAGTTATCTATGCTGACAGTGTGCATGCCTGCATACACACATTTCCCCTGGAAATCCATACTTGGCTTTGGTAGACGCCACTCACTGTGTTCAGATAAAGTAACATTACTTTAGAACATGACATGTGAAATTTATTATACCTGGCACTGTAGGGAATTCAGGAGAGTAAAGGCACTCACTCTTCCTCTTTTCAAAGAACTCATACGTTGGTATATATACAAAGAGATAGGCATATGATAAGTAAGTTTCACAAAATGTGTTAATTATTGGTAAGTATTGGCTTCCCTGATAGCTCAGTTGGGAAAGAATCTGCTTGCAGTGCGGGAGACCCAGGTTCGATTCCTGGGCCTGGAAGATACCCTGAAGAAGGGAAAGGCTACCCACTCCAGTACTGTGGCCTGGAGAATTCCATGGACAGTCCATGGGGTCGCAAAGAGTCAGACAGGACTGAGCGACTTTCAGTTTTACATTATTGTCCAAAATGTTTGTTCATTTTTTTTCTGTAACAGTTTATGGAAAAATCCAAACAAACTTTTGGCCAACCCAATATTTTATATGTGCGAAAAGGTACACCTGTATAAAGAAGAAGAGACTGCTCCAGCTGGGAAAATTATGGCAATAACAGGGAAGACAGGACATATGATCTGGGATACAGAATTAAGTTTAAGTGCAGATCAGCACAACAACAATATTGTAAAGTAATTAGCCTCCAATTGAAATAATTAATTTTTTTAAAAAGCAGGTGCATGTACAGTTGCAGCTGGAATGGGAATTCTTTACTTGTAAATATGTTAGATATAAAAGCTAGCCAGAATTATTAACAAAATTTAGAATATATATATGTATATATATATATATGCGCTATGCATGCATGCAGTTAAGTCGTTTCTGTCTTGTCCAACTCTGTGCGACCCCATAGACAGCAGCCCACCAGGCTCCTCTGTCCCTGGGATTCTCCAGGCAAGAATACTGGAGTGGGTTGCCATTTCCTTCTCCAATGCATGCATGCATGCTAAGTCACTTCAGTTGTGTCTGACTCTGTGTGACCCCGTAGACGGCAGCCCACCAGGCTCCTCTGTCCACAGGATTCTCTAGGCAAGAATAATGGAGTGGGTTGCCATTTTCTTCTCATATATATATATATATGTATATATATATATATACACACACACATATATATGTATTTGTGTGTGAGAGAGAGCATGTGCATGTATGTGTGTACGGATCCTTGAACAACATGGATTTCAACTACTCAGTTCTACTATATGAAGATTTTTTTCAATAGTAAATACTATAGTATTACAGGGTCCATGGCTAGTTTAACATGTAGTTTTAAAGAACCAACTAAAACTTCTTAGCAGATTTTCTTCTACATGGAGGACTTGGTGCCCCTGACCCCCACCCATGCTCTACATTGTTCAAGGATCAACTGTATATGTATTATTCTGGGAAGTTGCCTCTGCTCTGATACATTCATCTCACTTCAATTTATAAAATCACCACTGGTAGAAATGCTAGTGGGCAAATGCTACCAAACATTCTGGTTGAATTTAATTCTTTACTAAAGATCTAGGTTATAAAGAATATTTTAGTTCAATGTCAATAAAATGGCTTTTCATCCACGCTAGAGCAAAACTGTTTGTTTAGTACTATCTGAAAAAAAAGGCAAAGCTTATTTACTGAATTGCTAAAGACATAATACAATTCTTTTAAAAATACCAAAGGAACTAGAAAGAAATTCTGAGCTATGTTTGGAAAATTAAATTGCCAAAATAGTTCATATGTTATTTCACTTATTAATTCACCATATCTATTGAATGTTCTATGTTCCAAACATTGTACAAGGTTTGAAGCAGAGTGAACCTTTCAACTCACAAAATTCCAATAATTAAAATGATCAACCATAAAAGTTAAAATAGACTAAAAATTTGATGCATTAGTACAGCAATTTCAGGAAAATATTCACATATGTTTACACAAAAAATATTCATAAAAACTGTGAAGTATTTAAGGGACATATATGATGACTAAAATTATTTAAATATTAAATTTTAGTATGTGATAAATGATATTAAAACAAGTGATAAAGGGGAGGGAGGAGGGGGGGGAGGGGGGCTCAGGATGGGGAACATGTGTATACCTGTGGTGGATTCATGTTGATGTATGGCAAAACCAATACAATATTGTAAAGTAATCAACCTCCAATTAAAATAAATAAATTTATATTAAAAAATGAATAATTTAAGCAGTACTCTGACAATTGATTGCCTAATTGAAATACACATAGAGAGACAGATATAATTACATCTACATTTGAACATACATGTACATGCCTCAGCTTTCTCCTTCACGCCTTTATGTGTTAAGATAAATTTCAAATGAATAAACAATCTCATTTTATTTAAATGTTAATCATCTGTTCATGTGATAAAAGCAAATAAACTTAAAGAACAAAATATTAAAGGAAAAAAGGAAAACTGTGCCTGCAAGAGAAGTTACAAACAATATACCAGAAATCTTAAAAGAAATGAAAAGATAAACAGGATGAAACTGTCAAAGGTATTGATATTATAAGTTAGAAGAAAAACAGCCTTACTAAACATCACAATAATATAACCTAATGGAACAAAGTAAAAATAATTGGCTATCAAGATTATCAATCTTATTCTTAGATTGGCACATGGTGATGAAAGAGCTTGAAATATTTTTTCCTAACATAGTTGTCTAAGGCAGTGTTTCTGAATAACAATTGAAAAATATGCCTTTAAAACCAAAAAATAGGCCCAAATCATTTGGATGAGAAATGACCAATCTATGCTTGTTCCCAATAAAAATACCAGAGAGGTACTCAGATTCATACTTTTGATATTCTTTCCTATAATTATATTTCTTATTTGAAATTATAATAATTCAGGTCATCTAATAATAAGGATATACTTACTATTAATTATAAAATATCTAAATGACAATGATTTACAAAATTGCTGACAATATAATATGAAATAACAAAAGCGAGAAGTAACGAGGACTAAATTTGGTCCCTACTAATCTTTATTTCCTCAAAACTCTTCAGGCCAGACATTGAAACAGGAGTAAGGCATTGGATTATGTAGCAGAAACTTACAGGCCAGAAGGACGAGAACCATCCTCCCACTTCCATTCATTGTCCTCTTCCTTATAAGACAGGCCAAGCCAAGTGTGGTTTACTGCAAGTAACTTCAGAATACACTGCATGGAAACAGAATGCACTATTAACGCTAAAAGTCCACTAGACATAAAAATACAAAACTTGTGTCTCAGTTCAGTTCAGTTCAGTCACTCAGTTGTGTCCAACTCTTTGTGACCCCATGGACTGCAGAATGCCAGGCTTCCCTGTCCTGTGTCTAAAAAGAATCTAAATACTTGTATCTAAAGAATCATTTTTAAAAATGCAGTATATATATGCCCACTCAAAGCATATTTGAGTTCTTCAGTGTCTGTGCATTTTCTCAAGCCAGGAATTAAACACACACACACACACACACACAAAAAAAAGAAAGTTAATCATTTTGTTTGTTTGTTTTTTAGCTTAGTCCCAGTAATGAAAAGGGTTTTTATTTCCTCAGTGTATTTTAGAAATATTAAAGTTGTAAAAAGAAAGGGCACAGTGTTAACTGTATTTTAATTCATCTACTTTTTTAAACTTACACAATTTTTTTTAAATTTATTGCACAAATACATGCACTTGGTTTTAGAAGTCAAGTGATGCGAAATATATATATATAATATATATGTATATGTGTATATATATATATATATATATTTAGCCATTCCTCTTTCACTAAATGCCTTTCTCCAGAGGCAATTTGTCCTATGACTTCCTATTTTATAAAGCCAGAATTTTTAGTCTCATGCTCTATTTTCTCACCTCCTGTCTCCTTTTGATATAGCTACTTCATAATTTTTGGCTTGTGTTTCAATACTTTTCAGTTCAGTTCAATTGCTCAGTCGTGTCCAACTCTTTGTGACCCCATGAATCGCAGCACTCCAGGCCTCCCTATCCATCACCAACTCCCGGAGTCCACCCAAACCCATGTCCATCGAGTCGGCGATGCTATCCGGCCATCTCATCCTCGGTCGTCCCCTTCTCCTCCCGCCCCCCAATCCCTCCCAGCATCAGGGTCTTTTCCAATGAGCCAACTCTTCGCATGATGTGGCCAAAGTATTGGAGTTTCAGCTTCAGCATCAGTCCTTCCAATGAACATCTAGGACTGATCTCCTTTAGGATGGACTGGTTGGATCTCCTTGCAGTCCAAGGGACTCTCAAGAGTCTTCTCCAACATCACAGTTCAAAAGCATCAGTTCTTCCGTGCTCAGCTTTCTTCACAGTCCAACTCTCACATCCATACATGACTACTGGAAAAGCCATAGCCTTGACTAGACGGACCTTTGTTGGCAAAGTAATATCTCTGCTTTTCAATATGCTATCTAGGTTTGTCATAACTTTCCTTCCAAGGAGTAAATGTCTTTTAATTTCATGGCTGTAATCACCATCTGCAGTGATTTTGGAGCCTGAAAAAATAAAGTCTGACACTGTTTCCACTGTTTCCCCATCTATTTCCCATGAAGTGATGGGACCAGATGCCATGATCTTCGTTTTCTGAATGTTACCCTTTAAGCCAACTTTTTCACTCTCCACCTTCACTTTCATCAAGAGGCTTTTTAGTTCCTCTTCACTTTCTGCCATGAGGGTGGTGTCATCTGCATATCTGAGGGTTAATACTAATTTTTTATCCAAATAGTAAGTGATGATCTAACAGAAAAATCTCTATTGAAGAAGACACCAAACCAATATATGAATCACTTTTTTTTTTTTTAACATTTATTCAACTCTGTGCCTGTTCTTAGAGCTTGAGATATATCATTGAACAAAAATGAGAAAAATCCCTGTTTTGGGGGGTTGTAGGCCAGATAGAAGTTAACAACATACATATAAATGATATGATATATAAGAAGGTGACAAGTGCTATAAAAATTAGAACAGGGTAAGAATGCCCACAAGCAAAGTGGAGTGGTCGAGGGGTGGGGTGGGCACTGATACACAGGTTGCAATTTTAAGTAGGGGTGTCAGGGCAGGTCTCATTAAGAAGGTGACAAGTGTATAAACAGTTGAAGGAAATGAAGTAGTTCACCATGGTTGTAGCAGAGAGAAGAATATTACATGCAGTGAAGTGAAAGTATTAGTTGCTCAGTCATGTCGGACTCTTTGCGACCTCAAGGACTATAACCTACCAGGTTCCTCTGTCCATGGAATTCTCCAGACGAGAATACTGGAGTGGGTTGCCATTCCCTTCTCTAGGGGATCTTCTCAACCCAGGGATAGAACCTAAGTCTCTTGCACTGCAGGCAGATTCTTTACCCTCTGAGACACCAGGGAAGAGGGAACAGAAAATGCCGTTTCCGCAATGAATGCATGTGTGTGTGTTAGGCAAGAAAGGTGGGGCACTCAGGGAAAGAAGAGTGGAAATGCAGCAGGAGAGCGCCCCTGACCCTGATTTCCGAGCTGCCGGTGAGCCCTTCCTTCCACTGGTGGTTACTACACATTTATATCCCAGAAGTAAAGAATGAAATGCAATCTCACCATCAATCTACTCCTTTCTGTCTTTAAAAATGTAGCATTCAAAGAGACACAAAGCTCTGAACACTCCGACCAAGAAACCGTTTGCACAGTCTGGTGGTAGCAGTGGTCTCTGTGGTGCACCCAGTGACTCAGAGGAGATCCACACCCATCTCCTAGGAAAGAAAATATAAATCAGAGCCCACAGACCCTCCCAAACAAGGCCTTATGTCTTCACACTCCCCTGCTTAAAAGAATGAGGTCATTATTAAAAATTATTGTCAACTCAGAATTGTCTCACTTCCAAATTACCTCCTTTTGCATTTAGTTCTTGTAGAGCCTCAGTCATATTCTCATTCTGGTTTTGGAGCTTCTCTAGGATTTCTGTATAAGACAAGACTTAACATTAGAGATGACCACACATTTCATCTGATTTTGTACTGTTTCAAGTCATAATAATAACAATGGTCCAGAGGCACAGTGTGCAAATAGTTTTAGTTCAGTTCCCTTCCCTACTTAATTAGCTTCATCTCTGCCTGAAGTAATTAGTGCTTAGAAACTAGCCTTTTAAAATGCACAATTTAGTGATTATAGTCAGCAGTACTGTATTATAAGCTCAAAATTGCTAAAGAAATAGATCTCAATTATTGTCAACACAAAAAATGAATTGACAACTTGTCTCATAATAAAGGCATAAGCTAATGCTATTATAGTAACCATATTGCGATATACAAATGTTTCAAAACCACATGTTGTACAGCCCAAATTACACAAAGTTTTGCCATACATCTTGTAAAGTAAAAAAATAAATAAATAAAATTTAAAAATAAATAAATAAATAAAATTAAAAGTATATTGATGAAAAATTTAAAAAAAGATTACACAAATTTATGCATTAATCACATTTCAATAAAAAAAGAAACCAGGCTTGTAGCATGATGCATACTAATGGACTCTAAGGTTGTTCATTTAATTATTCAATATAGGTTCAATATCTCAAAGGAAAAAACTAACATTTTAATGCAAGGCCTTTGTAAAATACTTATCTACACTATTTTTATATTAAAATTTAATTAGCATAAAAGGAGCCTTATGATAATTATTATAAACACCCCCTCCTTAGGAGGCATTTACAAACTATGAAAATACCATTGATTTCCAGATATTTGTATTCTTCCATTTTCATGCTCCCTGAACATTTTGCACATACCTCTACTGCACACTTTGAAACTTTTGTTTATGTTTGGTTTATATATTTTCTCTAAGCTTCCCAAGGGCAGGGTTCATATTGTATTTATCACTGATCACCAGCCAAGTGGCTGGCACCTGATGTGCATTGAATAAATGTGAATGCTTAACTGAGTAAACAAGTTAGTCAACTAATACAAGAGGATATATTTGGTAAATATGGGACTCCTGCAGTTTCAGAAAATCAATGAAGAATTTTTTAAAAAAAGCCATCAAAACCACCATGCTGCTGGATAAACTCCTTTTTTATTATATGAAGTGAAGCAGTGAAGTCGCTTAGTCATGTCCGACTTTTTGTGACCCTGTGTACTGTAGCCCACCAGGCTCCTCTGTCCAGGCAAGAATACTGGAGTGGGTTGTCATTTCCTTCTCCAAGGGATCTTCCCGACCCAGGGATCAAACCCAGGTCTCCCGCATTGCAGGCAGATGCTTTAACCTCTGAGACACCAGGGAAGCCCTTTTTATCCAATCATTTTACGGCTGCAACAAGAAAAACAAGTCTAGCATTGTGTAAAGATAATTTGTTCTAGTTCTAAAATTACCTTTATTTTGGTCAAGAACTTTTTGAACCTGAAGAAATGTTTCCTCTTTGTTTTCGAAAGACTCAATCCATTGGTTAAGGCTCTTCATCTTGCTCTCTGATTCCTGAACACTTTGAAAATCTAGAACAAGAATTCCAGATAAGTATAAAACACATGCTCAGTTATGAAAGGTACAGAGACTGTGAAGCTTATTTTTTATAATATTTCCTTAATAAAGTTCCCAACAAATGTTTTAACAACTATAATAAGATTTTTAACCAAATATGTTTTCATTTATCCACTGTTAGTTTTAAAGTCTACACCTAAATCTAGAATATCATCCTAATTTCTTGTAAGATTGAACATATGCTTATATTAACAGAACAATGCTTCAGCTGATTAAAACAGATGACAACTACAAAAGCCAAGTCTCAAATAAATCTTGTGGCATCATGACTTGATGTAATGTGTAGAATTTCACTTTCTAATCAAATCTTAAAATTCTGAACTTCAAACTAACGTTATCAATGTGAAAACACTATACTTAAATAGTTGTGAACAATTTTAATACTAATTAGAATATTCTGTTGATCTAATTTATGATGCTGGCTAAATGGGCAGTATGAAGAAATAGTAAAAGAAGTTACTTTTTTATTTTCAGAGTAAAGATGTTACACATTCACTCAGCTTGATATCTTAGTAGGTTGTAATCTTCAAAATAATACAGAATAAATCACTACTATTAATTTCTTCTGCAGTAATTTCAATAATATAATCTCCTTGGGAAAAAATGATTATTGAGAGCTCACAAGGTTAAATTCATTCATAAAATAAAAAGTGTAATATTTTTATATCATTTTTTTCCTGTTCTCCATTCAGTATGGCAATAAAACATTTACCAAAAACTATTATCTGGAAATGATTTAAAGAAACATGATAATCTGACAAACAGTCTATTATTTCTTTTTCTCCAATTAATTGGACTTACAGTGGTAACCAAAGAATCCACACAGCATCAAAAGCAGCAGGCTGAAGATTCCCAGGATCACAGGAATTATTCCATAGAGAGAGAAGGAAAAACGAGAAGCTAAGAAACAGAGTGAGTGAAAAATCAGAGATAAAGTAAGCTCCTGTTATTTGAAAGATTAATATCATTATTTTAATGTTATTGGTTAAGTGCTGTATATTTTATGAAAAATAATACCCAGTGTGTGAATTACTATAAGTATTAGGCTGAATAAGAGAGGAAAAAATATTTTAGAGGAATTACAGAAAATAATTAATGTAGCAGACCTGATTTCTATCCTGAAAGGCCCGCTTACAAGGTTGGCCATGGCTGGGATCTGGAAACCTAGATTTCAGTAGAGTTTCCACAACCACTAATTGTTAGGAATGGCTCACCTTGTCTTCTCTGTTTGTACAAACAATATAGCTTTGCTTCTCTTTGGGAAGTCTGGAATTTTGTTACATGCCAACCAGATGCTACCTATGGGATTAACCCCCTAATAAATACTCTGAACATTGATTCTCTAATGAGTTTCCCTGGTTGTCAACATTTGACACATTGTCATGATGTATTGCTGGGGGAATTCCTGTGACCTGTGTGACTCTACTGGGAGAGGAGTCTAGGAAGGTTGAGCCTGGTCACCCCCACACTTCGCTTCATGCACCTTTCCCTTTGCTGATTATGTTTGTTATCCTTCCATTGTCATAAATCTCAGCTACAAGTGCAACTCTATAGGGTCCTGTGAGTTCTCCTAGTGAATCATTAAACCTGAGCCTATCTTTGGGGACTTACAGTGCAGGTAAAAAATTTACATACAGGTATTATTAGAATTATCCTTAAATATTAGGTACAAACTTTCAATTCAGACTACATTACCCTCATTAATACAATCAGATAGAGAAATGCTTATCGATATTAAATCGGTGCTTTTATTAAGATAGAACTCTTTTTTTTTAAACTTGATGACCTGTAGCAGATTCCCTTGATGTGTGTATGCTAAGTCACTTCAGTCATGTCGGACTCTTTGCGACCCTATGGACTGTAGCCCATCAGGCTCCTCTGTCCATGAGATTCTCCAGGGAAGAATACTGGAGTGGGTTGTCATCCCTCCTCCAAGGAATCTTCCTGACCCAGGGTACCTGAATCTCTTACATCTCCTGCATTGGCAAGCAGGTTCTTTACCACTAGCACCACCTGGGAAGCCCCATTCATAAAGAATTACAGTGAATCTTAATGACTGTTTTAAAGGGACAATATTTGGTTTTAGATGAAACAATACCTATAATTTATTCAATTTCATAAAAGTATATGCTTCATCCCCACATTCTAGAAATTAAACTTTCAGAGATCATTGTTAATAGTCTTTTGTTGGTAAGTTTATTTCCCTCCAAAACAAATGTATAAACTCTAGTGTTAAAAAACGTATTTCTTTTTTTTTTTGTACTTCAAAAACAAAGAATTGTACTTTTGAAACAAAATGAAAAGCTCCCATAAAAAAAGAATAGTTATTTTTATAACTAATATCCAAATCATTTATTTAACTTTTTGTATAATATAACCTGGTGGTTATCAACCAGAGGAAAGTTTAACCCCCAGAGGACAATATTAAATATTTGGAGACATTCTTGATGTGATAATTGAGGGTCAGGCAGTACTGACATCTAGTGCATAGATGTCAAAAAGATGCTAAACATCCTACAATCACTAACCAATGCCCCATAACCAAGAGTCGTCTAGCCCAAAATGTCCTTAGAGCTGAGGTTGAGAAACTCTCCTCTATTAAATGATGTTGGTTAATTATGATCAAAAAGAGGCATCATGCAATAGGGTTTTATCTTTCTTTGTCTTTTTTACAAATTTTCTGAGTTTTAAACCTTGATCAAGTTCTCTGTTTCATGTAAGAAAACAATTCTAAATTTGAACCATGGCTTCTTCCGTCTTTAACTATGCTTCTTCATATATGAAAACTTCACAACTCTGTCAGAAAATACGCTTTTGTTTTACTCCTATATATGTTCTAAACATTCTCGTCTCCATATTTTTTCTAAATTTTAAAATTTCCAAATAGTAACAATTAGAGAAACATAAATGGGAAGGTGTACCTAAGGATAACAAAGAGAGGCCATAAATGAATGAACTCTGGTGTATCTACTTTACCATCCACATTGGTGTGCTCAGGAATTGGGCTCCATTCATCCTCAGGAGGAGGAGGAGGAAGGGCGAGAGATGGTTCCAAGTCCACAATAGGGATGGTCTCTGTCTGCTCTGTATTTTCTTTTAACACAGAAAATATATCATAACTTTACAACTTTGTAAAACAAATGAGATTAGAATTTGAGAACCATTACTATGTCCAAAGATCCCTAGAAATACAAACATTAGAGAAATAAAATCAAAGATACTCAAATCACATTTCCACGCAACAGCCCATCCAGCTTCCCAATACTTTTAGGAAAGTATTTAAGCTGGTTGATTACACTTTGGACCGAGTCAAGAAATAAGATAATTATTTTTAAAAATATGTTTAAAAGCACTCTTTCAGGTAATCTGGGAAATGTTACAAATATAATGCTTCTAGAATAATCACAACTAGCGTTCTATCAAATAAAAACAACCAAAATTGTATTTTCATTAAAATGGCATAGGTCATTTAGATTTAAAAAGAAAAAATACCTGGAGGTTGTTCACAGTCTGAAGCATCTGACATTCTAGAGCCTTTTGGATTATTTCTTTATCCCAAGTGTGAAGAAGAGCTTACAAAGATGTTGGCAGGTGAATGAAGAGTTATCTCTTCCACTTTCTTCCTAGAGTTGATGAGAAGACCACACATAGCCTCAGGTGGGGCAGCTACTTACATTTCATACAACTGTATGAAACTAACTAAATTTGGCAAAAAAAAAAACAAACCCACAGAGGAAATGTGAATCTATAACTGGATATTTTCTAATAGGTATACGGAAATAAAGTCACCCCTACTTAACTAAACTGTATACAACAAGCCTTTAAGTATCATCTGGTTTACTTAGCTAATAGTCCATCACTCCAGAAATTAATTAGGAAAAGCCACTATCATAAATAATAAAACTGAGTATTCTAGAGTGAAATGTTTCATGAAACTTGAGTATGAAGTAAAGGAAGATACAAATATAAAGAAACTAATTAGAAAAAGGAATAACACTGGAAATGACATCTGTTCATCAAAGGTAAATTTAAATGACTGCCTACATAGAATGGCACTTGAAGATGGAAATCACAAAACAAAATCTGTATATCCAAATAGTGACAGATTGGCTTAAAGTTTTTTGATAGTACCCCCACCACCCAACTTTGTTTCAAAGGGAAAGCAATTTCTATTCATATAAATATGGTTGGGTTAGCCACTGAAATAAACCTTTTACTCTTCACTGCTCAACTGAAAAAAACATTCAGTATTTTCAATGGGAATAAATAGATACTGTACACAAACAAAAATAGACATAAGATTTTTCTCATTGGGTTTATAACCTCATAGAAACTATGTTCAAGTCTGGTTGAAACCACACACGATACCTCAGATACAGGCAGTGGTCATAAGTTTCCCATCCTCCTATATCCAGTTCAGATCAAATGGTTTTACAAGTAATCCTAAAATAGATCACATTTTATCTTTTAATATATGAAACTCAAGATTGGTTGACTAAAAAGATTATTATAACCTTACTTTTCAAAGATCTCAGTAAAACCAGGGATGGAGAAAGCAGAGACTTCATAAAAAATGTTCTACATTGACTTTCTGCCTATATTGTAATTCAATTTTATTTTGTTTACTTTCTAACTCTATATTTAAAAATCTGATTGTGTTGCTTTGGGTCAGGATTCAGGTAAGTCAGAAAAAAGCAAAAGTATTCATCGTTAATGTGTGAATATCACTTATAAGCCAATATGATAATATTATATGGGCACACACAGTATCCTATTCTTGGGTAGTTCTATTATATTAGCATGAAATAAATTTTACTGTACTATAGCCCTGTGATATGATTAACCACCTCTCCACTTGGGTGGTTATATATCCAGGTGTTTCAAAAAGAGAACACTTTAAAGAATAGTTAGAAGGAAGGTTCTAATATGTTTTGTTATGTTTAGGAGCAAAAACCAAGTAGCAAAGTAGTGGGCATTTATAATAGCATATAAAAAAGGGAAAAAGGAAGGAAAATGAGGGGAACAACATAAAAAGAAGAATAAAAAACAAGAAGAAACAATATATGTAAATATGTTTAATTCATGTGAATATAGAAAATTATTGACACTGGTGATCACAGGCAAATGGACTGTGAATAAGAGAAAAAGAGAGCCCATATTTATTTATTAGGCCTCATATTATATTGCATATTTATCATATTTTAAAAGAAATTCTAATAGATATAAGGAAATAAAAGCAAAGAGTGATTTGGCATTAAAAATTTCATGCTGTGAACAAATTTTCTTAAAGAGCACTCATGACACTATTATATTTGAGAACCAGAAATATTAAAAAATATATGTCCATAAACTAGGGATTGGTTAATTCCTTATTAATATAATGAAATACTATACATCCAATATAATCACCTTATTGAAATCTTTATTACACAGGCATATGGTAATAAAGGAAAATTTACTGAATTAAAAAGACTATATCTAACTAAAAATGTTTCTGCAAATCAGGGCAAATGAAAATACCAACAAAATGAAAGGAAAACCTCGAATAGTAGAAAACACTTGCAAACCATATATCTGATAAAAGTTAATATCCAAAATAGATTTCCCAGGTGACACAGTGATAAAAATCTGCCTGCTGATGCAGGAGACACACGACACTTTGGTTTGATCCTTGGGTCAGGAAGAATCCCCTGGATTAGGAAATGGCAACCCACTCCAGTATTCCTGCTTGGAAAATCTCATGGACAGAGAAACCTGGTGGGCTACAGTCCGTGGAGTCACAGAGTCAGATACAACTGAGTGACTGAACAATCACATACACAACACCCAAAATACATCAGGGACTCATACAACTCAATGCAAAAAGAAAATCTGATTTTTTTAAATGGTCTGAAAAACTGAACAGACATTTTTCCAAAGACACGCAGATGACCAACATGGAAAGGTACTCAGCATCACTAATAATCAGGGAAATTTAAATCAAAACCACAATGAGATAATATCTCACCACTGTTGGAATGGCTAACATTGAAAAGAAAAGAGAAAAGAGGTATTAGTGAGGAAACGAGAAAACGAAAACCCTTTGCACTATTGGTGGGAATAAAAATGGATGTGGCACTATAGAAAACAGTATGGAGATTTCTCAAAATATCAAAAATAGAACTGCCATATGATCCAGAAATTCTACTTCTGGATATATAACCAAAGGAAATGAAGATAGGAATATGAACAGATATCTTTACTATTATGTTCATTGTAGCATTGTTTATTAACATTAATGGCCAAGATATGGAAAACAGTACAAGTGATATATATTATATATATGTAATGAAATATTGTATAACAAATATTTATAACTGTATAAGATCCCTTGGAGAAGAGATAGGCTACACACTTCAGTAATCTTCAGCTTCCCTGGTGGCTCAGATGGTAAAGAATCTGCAGGTGAAATTGAACTGAGGGCTAATTCCTAAAGAGAAAAGTTGCTTTCAAGAAAAAAAGGCACATGGGAAAGAAGAAAAAGCAAAGTCATATATTTCACATTATTAAAAGTACTTTACATACTGATTGCAGCCAAAGGACAGTTGTTCTTTAGGTTTAATTTAATGCCATTATTAAGAAAAAATGAGGTATAATTTTCTAGTTAGTCCAGGAAATAACCTAGAAAACAGTGAAATTCTCCTATATACACACATAGTGTTTTGTCTCAAAGGCATCAATATATGAGGATAGTTTATCTGAAGTCATGAAAAGGATTACCAAGAAATATCTATCAGAGTAATGGTACTTTTCCTCCTGAATATACAGAGCAATGGAGAAGGGAATGGCAACCTATTCCAATAATCTTGCCTGGAGAATCCCAAGGACAGAGGGGCCTAGTGGACTACAGTCGAAGGGGTCACAAGAGTCGGACGCGACTGAGTGACTAACACACACACACACATACAGTACAATTTTTTATTTTTTAATTTTTTGTTGCTACTATTATTCTAACTTTTTAAAGAAATTGCTGAGGAAGTTTTAGAGTTTATTTGAAAACTGTACCACACAATCCTACAATTTTCACCACTTTGCAAAAAAAACAATGGGGAGATAACTTCAAAATTGCTCTCTTAGATATTCATATAGTTAAGATGGTTATCTATTAACACCCTCTGATGATCAACCAGTGTGTCTTAGATTGTCACCTACCACTTGATTGTACCATGAAAAATGGATTCTGCTCTATAAACTAATCAATTGTCATGCAAATATTGGCAGGGGCCCATAAGATCAATGGAGAAGGCAATGGCACCGCACTCTAGCACTCTTGCCTGGAAAATCCCATGGACGGAGGAGCCTGGTGGGCTGCTGTCCATGGGGTCGCGAAGAGTCGGACACGACTGAGCGACTTCACTTTCACTTTTCACTTTCATGCATTGGAGAAGGAAATGGCACCCCACTCCAGTGTTCTTGCCTGGAGAATCCCAGAGATGGGGGAGCCTGGCAGGCTGCCATCTATGGGGTCGCACAGAGTCGGACACGACTGAAGCGATGCAGCAGCAGCAGCAGCATAAGATAAAAAACAAAAATGGGTCAGATTATAGGTCAATTAATAAAAAACATACCCTTGGAGAAGGAAAGCAAAATTTCATAGTGGTGGTTAAGGAGCAAAAAAGATATCACAATTTCCAGACTCTCAACCCTGCTGATAAGAAGATAATTTCACTGCAATTGAATGGTTACAGGAGCCCATGCACAGCAGGGCAATTTTCAAAGTGGGAAAGTAGAGATTGAAAAGCATGATTCAGGTATAGACGACCTTATTTGCAAAGCAAAAGTAGAGAGACAGATGTAGAGATTAAATGTATAATTATCAAGGAGGGAAGGGGAGTGGGAGGAATTGGGAGATTGGGATTTACATATTTAAACTATTGATACTATGTATAAAATAGATAACAAATGAGAATCAACTGTATAGCACAGAGAACTCTACTCAGTGTTCTGTGCTGACCTGAATGGGAAAGAAATCCAAACAAGAGGGATTTATGTACAAATTCAGAAAACTAAGATCATGGCATCTGGTCCCATCACTTCATGGGAAATAGATGGGGAAACAGTGGAAACAGTGTCAGACTTTATTTTGGGGGGGCTCCAAAATCACTGCAGATGGTGGTTGCAGCCGTGAAATTAAAAGACGCTTACTCCTTGGAAGGAAAGTTATGACCAACCTAGATAGCATATTGAAAAGCAGAGACATTACTTTGCCAACAAAGGTCTGTCTAGTCAAGGCTATGGTTTTTCCAGTAGTCATGTATGGATATGAGAGTTGGACTGTGAAGAAAGCTGAGCACCGAAGAATTTATGCTTTTGAACTGTGGTGCTGGAGAAGACTCTTGAGAGTCCCTTGGACTGCAAGGAGATCCAACCAGTCCATCCTAAAGGAGCTCCGTCCTGGGTTTTCATCAGAAGGACTGATGCTGTAGCTGAAACTCCAGTACTTTGGCCACCTCATGCGAACAGTTGGCTCATTGGAAAAGACCCTGATGCTGGGAGGGGTTGGGGGCAGGAGGAGAAGGGGACGACAGAGGATGAGATGGCTAGATGGCATCACCAACTCGATAGACATAAGTTTGAGTGAACTCCGGGAGATGGTGATGGACAGGGAGGCCTGGCATGCTGTGATTCATGGGGTCGCAAAGAGCCAGACACGACTGAACGACTGAACTGAACTGAACTGAACTGAAAAGCAAGTTACCGATCAAGCAGAAAAGGAAGGTTAGACTAAATATTGTGCCACTAGATTAGAGTCAGAAACATCTGTTTGAACTCATGTTTCACCCAGTGTATATACAGATGAAGAAATATACAAACAAATACATGTATGTGTGTATACGTGGGTTAATACAATGCCTAGCTCCTTCCACTTGAAAAGTTAGAAGCTGTGAAACCCCGAAAGCAGCAAACATACCCAGTACCCAGATCTTGGTTTTTAAATGTTATTCATCAGTAAAAGGAAATAGAGCTCTTTGGAGAAATGACTGATTCTAAAGTTGGCACAGAGAAAATATATAAGCTGAGAGTGTCTTACTATGACAGAAAGAAAGTGCTCAAAAATAAAAAGATTAGGGTAGGTCAAAGGCACAGAGGAGCTACCTAAAAGATCTCCCAATAGGCAAAAGTGGAACAATTTATGCAACAACAGTAATAAAGTAGTATTGCATTATAAACCCAAGAATAAAATTAATATCAGTGAGCCCATGCTATTAAAAATAAGTGATTGAATAATTAAATGGGAGAGAAAAGACAAATCTTTACAGAAAAATTTCAGACATTCTTCTGCCCAGGAGGTGAAGTTTAACTCTGACTGAGGGTAGACTGGCTTTGGTGACTTGCTTACTTCCATAGAACAGAGCTTGGAAAGAAGAAAATGATAACTCCACGGTGGGAAAACCTGACAAACACAAATTAACCAAGGGATAAGGTTAAGATCACCATTGATACCTTGTGGATAAATGTATCCCTGATAAGACCTCATGGTTAGGTTAGTTCACCTTCGTGGTAGTTTTTCTGAAAATCCCACCTCTCCAGTCTAAACAAGAGAAAAACATCAGAAGAACAAACTTAAGGGGCATTTGACATGAAACCTGGCCACAAGAAAAGACTGGAAGTGTTACAAAACAAAGAAAACATTATGACTGAATGTTGTGTTGTATCCTAAATTTAAATAACGCCATTTGCAGCATCATGGTGCTATTGTTCTATCAGTCAGTCCTGTCTGACTCCTTACGACCTCATGGACTGTAGCACCTCGGGCCTTCTTGCCCTGCAGCAACATGGATGAACTTAAAGATCAGTCGTTATACTGAGTAAAGTAAGTCAGAAAGAGAAGGAGAAATATCATATGACACTCCTTGTATGCTGAAGCTAAAAAGAAATGATACCAATGAACTTATTTACAAAGCAGAAACAGATTTTCAGACTTAGAGAACTATGTTTTCAGGAGAGGAAGGAAGGATGTGGGGAAAGGATAGCTAGGGAGTTTCAGATGGACATGTACACACTGCTCTATTTAAAGTGGATAACTAACAAGGTCCTACCATGTAGCACAGGGAACTAATGTGGCAGGCTGGATGGGAGAGGAGTTTGGGGGAGAATGGATACATGTATGTTTATGGCTGAGTCCCTGTGCCATCACCTGAAACTATCACAATACTGTTAGCTTACTCCAATACAGAATAAAATTTTTTGAGAAAAATGAAAAAGCAAAAATAAAGAATTTGAAAAGCACATTAATGGAAGAAGTGATGAAATCCAAAAAAATGTATCTCTTTTGCTAATATTTAAAATTTTTAGCTTTTTAATTTATTTACTTATTTTTTTATTGAACGATAATTACTTTACAGAATTTTGTTGTTTTCTGTCAAACCTCAATATGAATCAGCCATAGGTTGGTTGAACCCTCCTCCCATCTCCCTGAAGAATTATTTATAGGGCAGCAATGGAGAAATAGGGCTTCCCTGATGGCTTAGAGGGCAAAGCATCTGCTTGCAATGCAGGAGACCTGGGTTCGATCCCTGGGTCAGGAAGATCCCCTGGAGAAGGAAATGGCAACCCACTCCAGTACTCTTGCCTGGAAAATTCCATGGAAGGAGCACCCTGGTGGGCTACAGTCCATGGGATCACAAAGAGTCAGACACGACTGAGTGATGACACACAATGGAGAAATAGACACAGAGAATAGACTTATGGACATGGGGAGAGGAGAGGAGAGGGTGAGATGTATGGAAAGAGTAACATGGAAACTTACATTACCATATGTAAAATAGATAGCCAATGGGAATTTGCTGTATGGCTCAGGAAACTCAAACAGGGGCTCTGACTAATATTTAAATATTTTTGAGCAATTATTGTCTTGTTAAAATTTTGCTTGAACTCTGCTTACATGGTAAAAATACTTCTGAATACTAATAATTGTGACCTGTTAGCTCATATTATTAAAATACCAAGATGGAAAGCAAAATAAACTTCCAATGTGCTTTGTGTATAAAGTCAGAAAATACATATCAATTTTTAATTTTATAATAGGAGAAATATAGCATACATAATATTTTGAAAAATGTGATATCACCAAGATTATTTTTTAAGAAGTATACCTTGCAGATGGCAAATACTAGGTTTCCAATGCTAACATTTTTTTAACATCATCCTCTTTTCCGTATTTTGAAATTTCGAGTTCTTTGAGTTTGTTTCTTTTGGGGCTAACTAAAGGCTGAGGCTTATATGAAATAACAGACTATTCAATGTGCATCAGTTGTGGATGTGTTTGTGTTTATCTACATGAGTATGTCCTTGAAATTAAGACAAAAGAAAAGCCAACAAAAAGTTAACAATAACTGTTAGGTTGTATTATCACCTCATAAAAAAAACTTGATATTTATTTTTCATAAATTTCAAATTTTTTAGGATTAAATGAAGTAATATCCAGCAATCCCACTGCTGGGCATACACACCGAGGAAACCAGAATTGAAAGAGACACGTGTACCCCAGTGTTCATGGCTGCACTGTTTATAATAGCCAGGACATGGAAACAACCTAGATGTCCATCAGCAGATGAATGGATAAGAAAGCTGTGGTACATATACACAATGGAGTATTACTCAGCCATTAAAAAGAATACATTTGAATCAGTTCTAATGAGGTGGATGAAACTGGAGCTTATTATACAGAGTGAAGTAAGCCAGAAAGAAAAACACCAATATAGTATATTAACACATATACATGGAATTTAGAAAGATGGTAATGATAACCCTGTATGCGAGACAGCAAAAGAGACATAGATGTTTAGAATGTACTTTTGGACTCTGTGGGAGAGGGAGAGGGTGGGATGATTTGGGAGAATGGCATTGAAACATGTGTACTATCATGTAAGAAACGAATCGCCAGTCTATGTTCGATACAGGATACAGGATGCTTGGGGCTGGTGCATAGCGATGATCCAGAGAGATGATATGAGGTGGGAGGTGGGAGGGGAGGTTCATGATTGGGAACTCATATACACCCGTGGCTGATTCATGTCAATGTATGGCAAAACCAATACAGTATTGTAAAGTAAAATAAAGTAAAAAGAAAAATTTAAAAATAAATAAATAAATAAATAAATAAATAAAGGTAATATCTGCAAAGTGTTTAGCACAGTGCTGTAAAATATTCAGTAACCTAGGTAAATTAATTTTTAAATTTGGAGAAACCAATTTATAAGGTGAAGCATAATCATAGTGAAGATTAAGAGAACTATGTTAAATATGGAAGATTAAAGAATTAGTGCCATTTAGAAATAATGGGCACATTATATCGTGCAGAAAGAAATTTCTGTAGAGAGGTACAATATTATAAAGAAAAATGATCAAGAAGTGGGTGAGAGAATTGATTTTTTTATTAAGTGGAGAAACTAGTGATCAGGAAGAAGTGGAAATATTCAGTGGACTTGAAAATGTGAGAAGCTAAGGCCTAAGCAAATGTTTTCAGGTTCTAATATTACAATTACATGGTGTTGAGTGCTGAGCTTACCAGATGGTTGTTTTAGACGAAGTCTATTGCAGTTAAGTAGGAAATGGCAACCCACTCCAATATTGTTGCCTGGGAAATCCCATGGACAGAGGAGCCTGGCAAGCTACAGTTCATTGGGTTGCAAAGAGTCAGACAGGATGGAGCAACTAACACACACACACAGACCAGCTGAAGAGAGCAAGACAAAAATAAGAAGGGACTATTACAAAGCCCAAAAGAACATATAATCAGAACATAAGTAGCATTCATCTTTTACAGCCTACATACTTTTTTATCACACTCATTCTGTTTCAAAATTTGGTAACAAATTATTTTTATTTCAAAATAGGTTTTCCTTTTGTCATCATTTCTCCAGACTAGAACTTAATGGAACATCTTACAAATGCATCACTCCAAAATGCTTTTTTTAATATGACTGAAATCCACAATTGAAATGCATTTCCTATTGTGCTTTTTATTATTATTGAATGGTGACAACAGATAAAATTGTCTTTTTCTACTGAGTTAAAACCCATGTACTTAAACTGCATTACCATCGTTATTCATTACACTATTGGAACTGCTACTTTAGACTACTAGGAGGGTGTGTGTGTGTGTGTGCATGTGTGTGTGTGCTCAATTACATCCAACTCTTTGTAACTCCATAGACTGTAGCCTGCCAGGCTCCTCTGTCCATGGAATTTTCCAGGCAAGAATACTGGAGTGGTTGCCATTTCCTTCTCCCGGGGATCCTCCTGATCAAACCTATATCTCTTGTGTCTCCTGCATTCCCAAGTGGATTCTTTACCACTAACAGGGTAAGGTTTTTCAGATGGTAAAGAATCTGCCTGCAATGCAGGAGACTAGTGTTTGATCTCCAGGTTGGAAAGATCTCCTGGAGATCTTTATCTTTAAAGATCTGTACTCTTTATTATTAGAGTACAGACTGAAGGGGAATGAAATAAAAAACCTCAAAACCTGAAGCTTATATGTAGAGTGTATATTTAGAGATTATAGAGTATACTTGTATTGGAATGAACTGAAAAGTAGACTGCAAAAAATTCATGTGCTGGAAAAAATGTTTCAAAATATAAAGCAATTGAATTTAGGTATATTTTAAGAGAACCAGGGGTTGACTGGCTCTCCAGCTAATAAATCTTAACATCTTCAAATGTATTATTCAAAATCCCCTTCAGAATAATGTGAAGAAAGATGGACTATTAGGATTCATATATTTTCACTAGTGTAGTTTAGAAGATAAATTTAAATATATCATTATGTACAGTTGCTATTTAAAGCCCAAACTAGTGTCTGAAGCCCAACTAGTGTTTGATATAGGGATTATATTTAGAATCCTAGCATTTGGTGGTGGTCATAGTGGTGTTAATGACCACCCCACCCCGCTTTTTTTTTTTTTAAACATGCAGTGTTTGGATTCTGTGCAAAGTGAGTATGGCCCTTTAAATTATTTTTCTCAGTCATCTGCCCTGTTAAAATACGACCTTTCTCTGTTGAAAAAAAAAGCAAATGGTAAAGCCTGAAGTTCAAATACGAGCTGCTTTCTTACATAGTCACAAGGAGCTGGCAAATTCTGAAGCTCCTTTGGAGCAAGAACCAGTCATATTTAGATCCCAGGAAGAACCATCTTTTTTTTTTTTTAACCTTTTTGTTTTGTATTGGAGTACAGCTGATTGGACCTAGAAACTGATATTGAGTGAAGTAAGTCAGACAGAAGAGCCATCCTGAGTCCAGCCCACACATCTGTGCCGTTCGCCCACTGGGGTTTACCTTTTCTCTTTGGACCAGACTTCAGCAGAAATCGCCGAACTAACACAGGTATCACCAACTATACCTATAGCTGTTGCTCTCAGCGTATATCATTTTAACCAATGCCACTTGATTGCATATATGGAGCACAAAGAATAGAAACTTTAAAAAGTAATTCAGTAAATTTAATCTTGTAGGAAAAAGAGCTAAATCGTTCAGATTTTAAAATTACTTTACAAGGTAAATTACCTTATATTTTTTCATGGTTTACCATTGAATACAACCATAGTGTTGTTAGCCAATATTTCAATATATCTCTTGGATTAACTGAGTGGATAAACCAAATGATCACATCAATGAAGGCAAGATATGAGTAATAAAATAGTTATTTAATCAGTGATTAATTGTTCTTGTCTGTATAACACTGTGTATCTCTATTTCACACCTACATCCAGAATTTTCTTATATATGTGATGTAGCTTCCATATTCTTCATATATTCCAAGTCTGGTAAAGAATTTTTAAAAGCATTATAAATCTATTTCTGTACAATTGTGTTGTCTTATGAGAAGTTATCTTTAGGAAAGTTTAAATGCCATAAGTGAATATTATGAACACAGAGGCCTATATATTTTAATCATATTATAAAAGATAACAATGGAGAGCAATTCTCTGAGGAAATGAAAATATATAAAAAGTATTTTGTTTGATGACACGCTGGCAAACTAGTGAACATAAGAATTTTTAATTTTTTTGTTATCAGAATTCTATTATATAGAATATTTTTGTTATTATCAAAATTATATTTAAACTATTTGAAGTAAATTAAATTTTCAAAAAATTGCAAATAGCAATATCAATTTAATATAAATATATTAATATAAATATTTATATATATGTTAATTTATTTCAAGGAAAATAAACATATGGTTGCTTTTAACCTATATGTTCAAATATTATGGACATAATGCCACATACCCTACAAGATTACTTGATTACAAATAAACCAATTCGAATCACATTTTTAGGGCTTTCATTTTTAACGACTTGTTGGAAGAGGTTCTTTCAAAGATAATGGGAAGTAAACTATCTTTAATCATGAAAAAGAAATGAAGATAAAAAGATAGAAAAATATCAGGAGAACTGAGGAAAGAGAAATTTTAGAATATATTATGTAACACTATGTTTACAATACAAAATGACTCATAAAATTTATATTGGCATTTTTCTGGATAGAGAGAGTTTTTAAGTGTAATATGAATATTTCAAATGTCATAGCACCGTTACCCTTTTAAAGTTGAAGTATATACCACATTTAGAGAACTCCAGGTAATAGGTGAAATGAAATCTAAAGAGATGTTAATGGATAATTTTAAGAATGGGAAAGAAAATAATCTGAGACAAAAATCTTTCTTAAAAGAAAATTGCAAAAGTAAAGTCATGCAGCAGTAATTAAATGGCATGAAATAGTGATATCAGCAATACACAAAGAACCCAGAAAGATAGAACCTGAAAACTTGGTTTAAACAAAAACCTGTAGATTTATATGTCTTAGAATTGTTATTAAAATTTTTTAGAGATGAGTGGAAAACATGCAACGTATGCAACGGTGAAGCACGTTCCTTCCAAAAAGCCAAAGCGCAAAGAAAGTGAGTGTATTTTGCTCCCAACCCCTACTGAATTATGTTATTATTCTTTCCTTTGGTAAATAATTTTTATAAGTAATTTCATTTTAATTTAGCATATGACACATTATGTGTAACTCGTTCTCAAGATTTTGTCATTTAAAAAATCTACCTAGTGGACTTTACATAGTAGGAAGAAAAAAATTACATAAATCTCCTTTATTGGGGAAAAAAAAAAACTTTGTCAACTCTATTCAAACATATTTATAACCTACATGCTTTATGAGAAATAATGTGACTATTAAAAGATTTCTCTTTTAATCTCCAGAGACAAAAGAGCAGCTAATTTACACAGAAGTGAAAACAGTCACTTCACAGTCCAACCAGACAAAGATAACAAGAACTGAATCACCTGAAGAAAAAGGTAAAGTTTATGTAGAGGACTAGCTTGTTGTTGTTTAGTCACTAAGTCATGTAAGACTCTTTTGCGACCCCATGGACTGTAGCCCACCAAGTTCCTCTGTCCATTGATTTCCCAGGCAAGAGTACTGGAGTGAGCTGCCGTTTCCTTCTTCAGGAGATCTTCCCAAACCAGGAATCAAACCTGCATCTCCTGCTTGGCAGGTGGATTCTTTACCACTGACCCACCAGGGAAGCCAGACCTAGCTTACATCTTCGCCAATTGCTCAGTTTACCATGGTACCAAATTACTAAGCCTGCCCAGTTTCATGGGGTTGTTTAAACTATATCCAATAACCTAAACAAAAAAAGTAGTATTGAAAATGAAATGCCCATATTTAGTATATTGCAGATAATTATTGTGGTTTGCATGCTATATACATAAATCTGTAACTGAGCAATCAAGTGGGAGCATTCATTCTTTTCAATTTGTTTGGAAACAATTGTGACTTTCCTGATGTCATTATCCACTTGTTCTATGAAATTTCAAGAAACAACGAGTGATTAATATTATTTGATACATGTTTGGAGTTATAATTTCTTTTACTGCTGAAACTATAGCAAAGTTCCAATAAGAAAATGATGGGTATTTATATATATATATACTTTGTATGCATGGAAGCACACAATATTTATAAAATTATAAATATACTCTGATCATGGGTCAATCAAATTGACTTATACAGATATGTTTCAGAAGTATGTTTGCATTCCAAAAACCAAATACCTATATTTGATATTTACTTTGTATTTATAAATCATAGAGATGAATCAGAGGTTTATTTTGATAAAGTTAGAATAAGTGACGAAGTGTCGGACACGACTGAGTGACTTCACTTTCACTTTTCACTTTCATGCACTGGAGAAGGAAATGGCAACCCACTCCAGTGTTCTTGCCTGGAGAATCCCAGGGACGGGGGAGCCTGGTGGGCTGCCGTCTGTGGGGTCGCACAGAGTCGGACTGGACTGAAGTGGCTTAGCAGCAGCAGCAGAATAAGTGACTTTCCTAAGAGATACATATTAACAGAACAGAATAACTCTCAGTTCACTGATGTTTCAAATTGTTCATTATCCATTTCAGTTTATAATTTCAAGTTTGAAGACATTCAAGAGTTAGGGTTTTGAATTTATGGAACATCTCCCTCTAAACCCTGCTCCGTAACTTAATCTTTACTCTGCTGATCTTCTCAGCCTCTTTTTTTTCCCCTCCTCCGGACAGGGTCTTCAGTTCCATTTCCTTGGTTTTTCACAGTAGTGATTCTCGGAATCTTCTGTTTCCTTCTCCTTTTAACCACAGGAATCTTAGGATTTATGGGTAAGTTAACAAGACATGTGCCCTAAACCAAATGTCACCTTCCTTGGGAATTATTATTTTTACCGGTCTTCCTTTCCTAATAGTTCCAAAGCTATGATCTCCAGTGCTACCCAAGAAATCTTTCCACCATCACCACTAATGTAATCACTTGGGCAATTACCAAGTTCCTCAAAAGTTTCAAATGTCTTCTTTACTGACACAGCCTGGGTCATATTCAGGATACTTCCAGGAAAGACTATATTTCAGACTTTGTTGATGACTGATCATACTTTGTGCACATTAATTTCTCTGTACTCTCTGACGCCTTTTCGTAAATGGTCCAGTCCTCCTGCAATCTCCTTTCTGCAGTCCAAACTTACTTTTTAAAATTGTTTATTCTCACAAACACCTAATACAACCCAACAATGCTTTTGCTCCTATACTATTACAGTCACCTCCTAAAGTCAAGAGACTTTCAAAATCCTATTGCTCTTGCCAGATAAACTTCTCCGAGTATATCTATGATCATGTCATCAAAATGCCAAGAAACTGTCTCATCCTGTATTAAACTATGTTAAAATTCCCCTACTTATATTTGCTTTTGTGAATCACAGTTTTATTTCAACCAAATGATTTTGAGCTTTCTTCCCTATGTCCAAATTGGCTTCAGATAACTAGATAGTTTGCTGGTCTTCAAGGTTCTCTAAGTCTCTCTGCCACAGTACGTTTCTTTATGCTATCCTCTTCATCTAGACAGGCTTCCTCATGTAGCCTCCCTCTGCCTATGGACTTTTTAGACATCCCTCAAGGCCCATTTCATAGGACATGGATGACATTTCTAAATCATCCATGACACATTTTCTAACTCCCTAACTTGATGTCAGTTCTCTCTGTCTAAAACCTATTTTGTGACTTTTTATTATTATTTTCTATTGGAGTATAATTGCCTTACAATGTTGCTTTAGGTTCTGCTGTACAGTGAAGTGAATTAGCTATATGTATAAATATATTCCCTCCCTCTTGGACCTCCATCCCACCCATCTAGGTCATCACAGAGCACTAGGCTAAGCCTGCTGTGCTCTACATCATGTTCTCACTGGCTATTTTATACATGGTAGTGTATGTTTGTCAGTCCTAAGCTCCCAATTCATCCCACTCTCCCCTTCCCCTCCATGTCCCCATGTCCGTTCTCTCCCTCTGCATCTCTATTCCTGCAAATAGGTTCATCAGGACCATTTTTTTAGATTCCATATATATGCATTAATATGCAATACTTGCTTTTCTCTTTCTGACTTACTCCACTCTGTATAACAGGCTCTATGTCTGTCCACCTCAGTTTAATTGACTCAAATTCATTTTTATGACTAAGTAACGCTCTATGTTTATATGTACCACAACTTCTTTATCCACTCATCTGTCAGTGGACATCTACATTGCTTCCATGTCCTGAATATTGCAAATAGTGCTGCAGTGAACATGGAGGTACATGTGTCTTTTTGAATTATGGTTTTCTCAGGGTATATGCCCAGTAGTGGGATTGCTGTTTCATATGATAGTTTTATTCCTAGTTTTTTTTTAAGGACTCTCCATACTGTTCTCCATAGAGACTGTATCAATCTACATTCCCACCAATAGTACAAGAGGGTTCCCTTTTCTCCACATCCTCTGCAGCATTTATTGATAAACCAAACTCTTTGAATTGTATGCCTGTGTGTATACATATAATCATGTATATAACAGATATATATCACTTTTATTAACACACAATTCTCCAACCATATATTCCCAGTTTACTGAGTAAAATTCAGTGACTTCAAGTATATTCAGAGGTGCACAACCATGAAACAGACTGTACATCATTCAGTTGTGTCCAGTGCTTTGTGACCCCATGAGCTGTGGGCAACCAGGCTCTTCTGTCCATGGGATTCCCCAGACAAGAATACTGGAGAGGGTTGCCATTTCCTTCTCCAGAAGATATTCCAGACCCAGGGATCAAACCTGGGTCTCCTGCATTGCAGGCAAATTCTTTACCATCTGAGCCACCAGGGAAGCCTAACTTTTATCAATATTAGAGCATTTTCCTTACTCCAAAACAAAATCTCACACTTGTTACCTGTTGCTCCCCATTTCTCTCAAAAGCAACCAATAATCTATTTTATGTCCTTCTAGATTTTCCTGTTCTGGACATTTCTTAAATGTGGAATCATATAATACGTGGTCTTTTGTGACTGGCTTCTTTCACTTAATATGATGCTTCCAAGGGTCATTCATGATAGGGTATATCAACATGGCATTCCCTCTAATTGCCAAAAAATATTCCACTGTATGGATATAATTAATCTATATATTAATCTTTTATCAGATGCATAATTTATAAATATTTTCCCATTATTTGTATTACTTTTCACTCTCTTGTAGTAACTTTTCATGTGTAAAAGCTTTTAATTTTGATGAAGCTCAGTATACTCTTACTTTGATCACTTGTGTTTTTGGTATGATATCTAAGAAACCATTGCCTAATCCAGGATCACAACTTTCACTTATGTTATCTAATGTCATAATTTTAACTTCTTCATGTGTATGTTTGATCCATTTTGAGTTATTTTCATATGTGATGTAAAGTGAATATGAGGTATCTTTCCATTTATTTGTCTTTAATTTTTAATGATTTTCTTTTGAAAGTCATTGTTTTTACACATCTTTGTTAAATGTATTCCTGAATATTTTATTATTTTTGATGCTATCATAAATGGAACATTTTTCTTAATGTTATTTTCAGATTAGCCATTGCTAGTCCATGGGGTCGCTAAGAGTCAGGCACGACTGAGCGACTTCACTTTCACTTTTCACTTTCATGCATTGGAGAAGGAAATGGCAACCCACTCCAGTGTTCTTACCTGGAGAATCCCAGGGACAGCAGAGCCTGGTGGGCTGCCGTCTATGGGGTCGCACAGAGACGGACACGACTGACGCAACTTAGTAGCAGCAGCAGCAGCATTCCCAAAGGCTTTTTTATGAAGTAATTTTTTGTCTTCCTATATAATCTTATCTCTCTAAAAAGCACAGAAATTAAACTCCTGAACATTAACTGACATATCAAAATTTAAGTTATGCCTATTAGTCTGCCCCATGTTATGCCTTCCTAGAGCTAATGATGTACAGTAAAGTTTTCCAGGGTCGATTACTAGAGCCTCCGCTGGACAATGGAACACAAGAAAATTCCACATCTAAAAACATGACTCTCAAAGAGAAACCACTTAACACAGGTATGTAGACATAAAGACTGAGACCGACATGTTTCTTCTCTGTCTTTCTCAATCACTTGATAACCTACTCAAATCGGATTTTATTTTAGAATCAGCCAATTGTGGAGTCCAACTTTCATTTCATTTCATTGGGGAAAAATTACAAAAAAAACCTCAGTCTTTCCCAGTGGTTAGATTCTTCTGTATACATTATATATTCTTTTAAATCACTGTTTCACAAAATAATACTTTTTCTACCAAAAAGTTCTAACTCTCCTAGCGCATTCTTTAATCATTATCATATGCTCTCTCTTGGATATGTAGATCAGGTACTAGGTTTATGTACCTGATATACATAAACAGGTACAATGTATCAATGCTAAGTTAAGATCAGCTCTGTACCCATAGATTTTACTTAGTCTAGAGAATTCTTCCCTTGTGGCTGCAATGCGGGAGACCTGGGTTCAATCCCTGGGTTGAGGAGATCCCCTGGAGAAGGAAAGGCTACCCATTCCAGTATTCTGTCCGGGAGAATTCCATGGACTGTTTAGTTCACAGGGTCGCAAAGAGTCAGACACGAGTGAGCGACTTTCACTTTCTTTCAGAGAATGCAAAAAAGTTGTTTTCCCCTGTGAACTCCTATCTGTAGAGATTGTGAGAAAAAACATCAATTTTCTAAGATATATTTCCTAGAGAATTTTAATAGTATTATGAATAGATTCGGAGAGATGCAAGTCATCTCCCCAAGGCCAGGAACTTAGAAATGAAGTCCATCCAGCTCATGAAATCAATGGTTTTACAAGGACTAGAAAGGATTCCTCAGTAGCTAAGTTACAGAGCCTTCCTTTCAAAATACACACTGAATGGTCTCCTGGGAATATCTTTTGTTTTTAAGGAAAGGAATGTAAAAGTAAATGGTCGTGTTGCGGGCAGAAATGTTACTATTTTTCGGATGAATTGACTAACTTTGAAGAAAGTAAAAAAATCTGCAAGGAAATGAACTCCATGCTTCTTAAGATAAAAGATCACGAAGAACTGGTGACGTATTTCTGCGTTCCATCTCACCCTGTATTCATCTTATTCCCCTGGCCATCTGGCCATTAGTTGTTGCCTAAATCTTTTTTTTTTTTTTTTTTTTTTTTAAGCCATGCTGGGTCTTCCTTGCTACCCTTGGGCTTTCTCTAACTGAGGTAACAGGGCTTCTTATTGAGCTGACTTCCCTTGTTGTGGAGTATGGGCTCTAAAGCTCAGGCTCAGTAGTCGTAGTGCATAGGGTTAGCTGTCTGTTGCATGTGGAATCTTACTGGACTGGGGATCCAAGCTGTGTCCCCTGCATTGGCAAACAGATTCTTAACAACTTGACCACTGGGGAAGTCCTGTTAGCTAAATCTTAATGCTTGATAATATATGAGTGCCCATAGTTTGCAGTACTCTTGCCTGGAAAATCCCATGGATGGAGGAGCATGGTGGGCTGCAGCCCATGGGGTCACTAAGAATCGGACATGACTGAGTGACTTCACTTTCACTTTTCACTTTCATGCATTGGAGAAGGAAATGGCAACCCACTCCAGTATTCTTGCCTGGAGAATCCCAGGGATGGGGGAGCCTGGTGGGCTGCCGTCTATGGGGTCGCACAGAGTCAGACACGACTGAAGCGACTTAGCAGCAGCAGCAGTTTGTAGTTGTAAGTTGATTCACATCTAGACAGTTCTCATCTTAAGGTCAGAAATACAAGTAGAAATGAAATTAAAATTTCATTTAATTCATCTAATTCACCCACAGTTAGAACTTTTCCAGTAGAGCAAATGTAAAGGGGAACATGAAACAATTAGGGAAAAAAATATGCTTAAAATATATCATTTTTTCAAAAATAATTATATTTTCATACTGATAATTTCATGGAAATATAGCTTCTCTCTGAAAAAAAAATGTCATTTTACCTCCAACAAAATCAAGAAGTACAATACCACTGAGTTTAGGGTAAAAGGAAGACTTGGTATGAATTTATAAAATTGAAGATCAATTAATTCAAGCTCATATTAAATTTTAACTCATGCTAACTTCCAAGAAAATTGAACTAAATATTTCATAATCCTTATCAATATCCTTGATTTGAATAGAGAAATAATTTATTATTATTCTTTCAAGAAATATATTCTTATACTCCAAGTTAAGGAGAATCTTTTAATATTCTTTCACAGACACTAAGACTCACTCAATTATCTGTAAGATTACAATTACCCATATCTTTGGCTTTTAACAACTCATAAATAGCTATAAAAATATGAACTTGAAAACCATCAAGAAAACAAAGCAAATCTGAATCCGAAAAGAAGACTTTTGCAGATCTGGATTAACTTCCTTTTTATCCCAAGGGGCTTCCCTGGTGGCTCAGATGATAAAGAATCTGCCTGCATTGCAGAAGATCTGGGTTCAATCCCTGGGTCAGCAAGATCCCCTGGAGAAGGGAATGGCAACTCACTCCAGTATTCTTGCCCGGAGGACTCCATGGACAGAGGAACCTGGTGGGCTCAAAAATTACCTTTAGTCTAGAAGCCCTAATCTTTCATGTAGGATATCTTCACCAAGAAATAAGACCATCTATGAAAACCATGAAATTGAATGTCAAATCTTAAGAATAGATGGTATGCATGTAATTTTTTTCTGGGTAGAGAGACTAAGTTTTTGCCATATTCTCTATGGTGAAAGAAACAAAGGAAAAGTAAAAACAAACTAAGGGTAAAAACTAAAGCAGAATAGAGAAGTACAGAATTTATAGTTGGAAACTCTCTTTAGTTCCCTTTCACACATTACTTTGCTTGTAATAAAACTGGTTATATTTTCTTTCCAACATCTCTTAGGAAGATCACATGAGATAATATATGTACATTGTTGTTGTTTGTTGTTGTTTAGCTCCTAAGTCATGTCGACTCTTGTGACCCCATGGACTGTAGCCTGCCAGTCTCCTCTGTCCATGGGATTTCCCAGGCAAGAGTACTTGGGTGGTGACCATTTCCTTCTCTAGGGAATTGTCCTGAACAAACCTTCATCACCTTCATTACAAGGCAGGTTCTTTACCACTGAGCTACCAGGGAAATCCCAATATATGTGCACAAATGTGGTAAAAATTTTACAAGATGAACATCAGTTGCATTTGTACTTATCAAGTAATTTCCAGATACCTATGTAAACATCTCATCTGGTAGAATAAGGACCACTTCTTCAAGATGCTCACTTCACAAAAAATAAGCACAGTAGTTTTGAAAAAAAAAATTTAAATGACATTGGTAAAACCTCACATCTGTCACACCTGAACCTCAAAATACCAACCAATTTTGCTCAGAATTTTTTTCTTGAGCTACAAGTGTCAGTTTTGAAAGTAAATTAAGGTATTTTAGTCTGAAGATTAAATAAGATAGGTACAGGATTTCCCCAGTGGTCCAATGGTTAAGACTTTACCTTCCAACACACAAGGTACAGATGTGATCCTTCGTCATGAAGCTAAGAGTCCACATGCCTCTTGGCTAAAAATCCAAAGCATAAAGCAGAAGCAGTATTACAACACATTCAATAAAAGCTTTAAAAATGATTTATATCCAAAAAATCTATTTTAAAAGAAGATAGGTAAGCTAAGATGGTGTTATTTTATGTCTCATTTATGTCACTATATTTAATAAATATAACTAAGATTCTATTATTTTATCATTTGAACAGAATCAGGATGAAGTTGATCTTTATACTTTTTGTTACTCAAAATAATAAAAAGATTATTACTTCATTTCAGAATTATGAAAAGACATTTTTCTCATAGAAATATCTCTTTTTATTGCAGAACTTCATTCAAAGTGGACTATCCTATTTCTACTGGATTGGATTATCTCGTAAAGGAACCAGAAATCAATGGACATGGGAAGATAACTCAAAGCCTTCTCTAAAATTGTAAGTCTCTAGAATAGATAGTAAATAATAAGTTCCATATTCTAGTTTACATTTTGAAAAGTATATAGGGAAATGCACACTTTCACTATATAGACAAATATGCATGCATATATGGGCATATGCAGGTGGCTCAGTGGTAAAGAATCCATTGGTAATGCAGGAGACACAGGTTTGATCCCTGAATCAGGAAGATCCCTTGAAGAATGGCAACGCACTGCAATATTCTTGCCTGGGAAAACCCATGAACAGAGGAGGCTGGGAGGCTACTGTCCATGGGGTTGTAAAGAATAGGACATAACTTAGCAACTGAGCACACACATGAGCATTGCATGTACATACAGACACACACATACAAAGAATTTAAGTTCAGAAAATGAGTGTATATACAGAGAGGGAGACTTTTCAAATCGTTGCTATAATCCTTATAAAGTATGTTTTAGGAAAGGCTAGGGCACCAAGGGATAGTTTCTTGTAAGGAAAGAAAAATATATATACCTTACCTTTGAACCAATGTTGCTTATGTTTGCATTAGTGAATGTCTAGTTTACATTATTTATATGCTTTTATTTTAAGTGATTGGAAAGAGTCAAACAAGGGAAACTGTGCAAGTATTACAGCAACGAAGATGTCTCCTGCTGACTGCTCCAGATCCATGCACTTTATTTGTGAGAAAAAGATAGCTTGTCTTGCTACCTAATGAAACAACAACCAAAGACATATACAACAACTTTTCCTTATAAAAACTCAGACCCTTGGAAGTCCAGTCTGTATATCTCTCATATCAGAATGCTTTGTTATGGGCTGCACCTATATTTTAGCTTGATAGAGATACATTGTGGAGCCTCCACTTCTGCCTCTTTGAAACATAAATCCCAGATCACACCAGTTATGAGCACAGGTTGGCAGAGTGAGAAAGTATTAGTGCTTCTCATGAACCTTAGGACTGTGTAGTCAATTTCTGCAACTCACACAGATTTAGTAAGTAAGCTTGCAAAATGTTGTCACTGTCATGTACATTTTACCTGGGATTTAATGCCAAGAATAAGTGAAGTCATTACTCTGTATCAATTGTATATGCATTTGTTTGATTCCTTACTTTTTAGCAGAAAGACAGTATAGTAACAGAAAGAAAACAAATAGATCTGTGTTTGTGACCTATACCACAACTAATAGCTTGAATGCTTTCTGGCAAGTCCAGACTTCTGGGTGTGATTCCATATTGTAAAGTGGCTGTACCATTTTGCATTCTATCAGCAGTGTATGAGAATTCCATTTGCTAGTATCCTACTAACTTTAATATTGAAAAAATTTAAAACTATTTTTAATAAAGGTGTGGTATAATAAAGATATATTTGTATATCTCTAATGATTATTGCCGGGAGAAATATCCATAACCTCAGATATGCAGATGACACCACCCTATGGCAGAAAGTGAAGAGGAACTAAAAAGCCTCTTGATGAAAGTGAAAGAGGAGAGTCAAAAAGTTGGCTTAAAGCTCAACATTCAGAAAACTAAGATCATGGCATCTGGTCCCATCACTTCATGGGAAATAGATGGGGAAATGGTGAAAACAGTTGTCAGACTTTACTGGGGCGGGGGAGGTCTCCAAAATCACTGCAGATGGTGATTGCAGCCATGAAATTAAAAGATGCTTGCTCCTTGGAAGGAAAGTTATGATCAACTTCGATAGCATATTCAAAAGCAGAGACATTACTTTGCCAACAAAGGTCCGTCTAGCCAAGGCTATGGTTTTTCCAGTGGTCATGTATGGATGTGAGAGTTGGACTGTAAAGAAAGCTGAGCACCAAAGAATTGATGCTTTTTGTGGTGTTGGAGAAGACTCTTGAGAGTCCCTTGGACTGCAAGGAGATCCAACCAGTCCATCCTAAAGGAGATCAGTCCTGGGTGTTCATTGGAAGGACTGATGCTAAACCTGAAACTCCAGTACTTTGGCCACCTCATGCGAAGGGTTGATTCATTGGAAAAGACTCTGGTGCTGGGAGGGATTGGGGGCAGGAGGAGAAGGGGACGACAGAGGATGAGATGGCTGGATGGCATCCCCGACTTGATGGACATGAGTTTGGGTAAACTCTGGGAGTTGGTGATGGACAGGGAGGCCCAGTGTGCTGTGATTCATGGGGTCGCAGAGAGTCGGACATGACTGAGCAACTGAACAGACCTGAATCAATAAATGATGTGCACCATCCTTTCATATGATCTCCTACGGTAAAGACTGATTAAAAATTTTGCCTATTTTTATTGGTTTGTTCATTTTCTTATTATTAAGCTCTGAGAGTTCTCTATATATTTTGGATGCTAATATTTTTTGAGACATGTGTTTTGTAAATACTGCCTTCCAGTATACCTTGTATTCTCTTAACATTCTTTTTAGAAGTTAGATGAGCAGAAGTTTAATGTGAAGAAGTGCAATAAATAATTTTTAAACATATATTTTTATATTTAAGAAATTTTTAGTTAGGAAATCTTCATTAACCTGAACTTGAAAATTTTTCTCCTATGCCTTCTTCTAGAAGCTCTAAGTTTACATTGAATTCTATATTTCATTGCATTAATTTTGTATATAGTGCAAAGTATGGACTGAATTCTGTTTAAAAGTGTTTTGCAAAAAGATGTCTAGTTACTTCAGCATCATTTTTTGAAAATTGTACTCTTCTGTTGAATTATCATGGCACTTTTGTCAAAAATCAATTCACCACTTATACTTCTATTTCTAAACTCTATCCTATCTTATTGATCTGAATATCTGCCTTCTTTCACCAATACCTTGATAATTGTGAATTTATAGGAAGTTGTGAAGTGATGTGAGTTCTCCTGCATTGTCTTTTTCAAAATTGTTTTAAACTTTTTTTTTTTTTTTGCAAAGCAGAAAAAACTTACTTAGTGGCCATTTTTTATTATAATTCCATTACTAGTAAATAAAATCTTAGCTACTTGAAGAAAAATGGCTGATTCTAAAATAGGGGTAAGAAATACATAAGAAGAGCCTGGAGATTTTTGTAGTTCTAGAAAGTGGAGAAGTGCTTAAAACTGTAGGAGTATGTTAACTAGGTAAAGGAATTACCAATGGCCAAAGCTGGAACAATTTAAGCAGCAAAAATCACAGAAAAGAAATAGTATTAATTATAACCTCAATATAAAATATCCATGAGCCCACAGTAGTATAAAATGACTGAATACTTAAGCAAATGAGGGAGATGAAACAATCTCCTATGCAGAAAAATTCTAAATAAATAGTGTAGATGCTCTTGCCTAAGGGTGATGGGACTCCTTACTCCTTAAGTACTTACTGCACGTAATGATTTCCTTCCAAAGAAATTATTACAGCATCATATGGAAGAGGGAAAAATCAGAGTAACCTTAGAGTGAAAACCTGACAAACACCACCTCAGTGAGCAAAGGTAACATCAACAGTGATAAGTCATGCTCAGTTTGTTCCCTTGATATGATGTAATACAATTTGCACTTTGTCGTCCTCCCCAAATTTAGAACTCCAATCTCCTCATGAGAAAAATGTCAGACATATCTCAATGAAGGATATTCTAAAATATACCTACCTAGCATTTTTCAAAAGTATCAAGATCATCAAACACAAGGAAAGCCTGTAATAGCCAAGGGGAGCCTAAAGAGATATGACATCTAAATGTCATGTGGTAACCTGGATGGGATTCTGGACTAGAAAAAGGACATAGGTAAAAACAATTACAGAAGCATGAATAAACTACAAATTTTAGTTACTAAAAATACACTGATGTTGGTTTATTAATTACAACAAAATATATTAACAATACTAATATAAAATGAATTAAAGAAGAATCAATTTCAGAATATACAGAATTCTATACTATCTGCAAACTTTTTCTGTAAATGTATATTGTTTTAAAAAACAAAATTCATTTTTTAAAATTAAAATTAATATGCAACTTTCTACAAAATAAAAGCTTTAACATGTTTCTTATTTTTTAACTTTTTTTTTTAAATGGAGGAAAATTGCTTTAAAATGTTGTGCTGAATTCTATTCTACAACAATGTGAGTCAGCCATAAGTATACATACATATGTCCTCTCCCATCTGAACCTTTCTCCCACTCCATCCAGCCCCTGTAGGTTATCACAGAGAACAAGGCTGTGTGTTTCTGATTATGACTGACTTAAATTTATAGAGCAATTAAGGGAGAAAATGAATCATCATAATGTTTAGACTTCCAGTTTAGGACTATAGTTTATTTATCAATTTGTCTTTTTCTACCTTTCTCACTAGTATTTTATAATTCAGCATACAAATAGTGCAAATATTTGGTACATTTATACTATCAACTTAAAGCTTTTGACCCCATGGATTGTAGCCTACCAGTTTCCTCCATCCATGAGATTTTCCAGACAAGAATACTGGAATGGGTTGCTATTTCCTTCTCCAGGAGATTTTCCCAACCCAGGGATTGAACCCAGGTCTCCCACACTGTAGGCAGACGCTTTACCATCTAAGCCATCAGGGAAGTCCATTATAAATGATACTTTTTGTTTTTCTCAATTTCTAATAATTTATATAGAAATATAACTGATTTTAATATTCTGTTCTATCTGAAACTATGTTTCAGTTCAATTTAGTCGCTCAGTTGTGTCCGACTCTTTGCAACCCCATGGACTGCAGCATGCCAGGCTTCCCTGTCCATCACCAGTTCACGAAATGCTCAAACTCATGTCCATCAAGTCAGTGATGCTATCCAACCATCTCATCTTCTGTCGTCCCCTTCTCCACCTGGCTTCAATCTTTCCCAGCATCAGGGTCTTTTCCAATTAGTCAGTTCTTTGCATCAAGTGGCCAAAGTATTGGACTTTCAGCTTCAGCCTTAGTCCTTCCAATGAATATTCAGGATTGATTTCCTTTAGGATCAACTGGTTGGATATCCTTGCAGTCCAGGGACTCTACTTACTGATTAGTTTTAGGAGGATTTTGGAGATACTTTGGAATTTGTGCAGACAAATATGTGATTTTGCAAATAAACAGTTTTGTTTCTCTTTCCAATCTATATGACATTTTACAATAGAGAAGTAGAGTCAACAGATGTAGTAAATAAATTTATGGTTACCACCTAGACAGTAAATAAAAAGCAGAGACATTACATTGCCGACAAAGGTCCCTATAGTTAAAGCTATGGCTTTTCCAGTAGTCATGTATGGATGTGAGAGTTGGACTGTAAAGAAGGCTCAGCATTGAAGAATTTATGCTTTTGAACAGTGGTGCTGGTTAAGACTCCCGAGATTCCCTTGGTCTACAAGGAGATTAAACCAGTCAGTCCTAAAGAAAATCAAGTCTTACTATTCATTGGAAGGACCGATGCTGAAGCTGAAGCTCTAATATTTTGGCCACCTGATACGAAGACTGACTCATTTGAAAAGACCCTGATGCTAGGAAAGATTGAAGGCAGAAGAAGGGGACGACAGAGGATGAGATGGTTGGATGGCATCACCGACTCAATGGACATGAGTTTGCCAAGCCCTGGGAGATGGTGATGGACAGGGAAGCCTGGTGTGCTTCAGTCCATGGGGGTTGCAAAGAGTCAGACATAACTGAAAACCAACAGGGGAGGGCAGGGATACACTGGGAGATTAGCATTGACATCTACACATTACTATATATAAAAGAGAACTTGCTGTGTAGCACAGGGAATTCTACTCAATACTCTGTAATGACCTAAATAGAAAAAGAATCTAAAAACAGAGTAGATACAGGTATGTGTATAACTGAATCACTCTGCTGTACTTGAAACTATCACACATTATAAATCAGCTAGAATCCAATAAAAAAAATTTTAAAGAAAAAAATGTGTCTTCCTTATTCATTTGTGTGTTTCTTAAATATGTGCTTTTGCTCCTAAAACAAAACAAAACATGTCCTCCCACATATATGTTCAAGAAGTAAGGGGCTGTTTGCCTCTCAATGCCTTTTCATCACATAGTACACTTCAGAGTGCACAGTCAATATTCAGTGAAGACTGCGGAGTCAGTGATACTGCTCTATTTTTCACATGTTAAACTATGAATGTATGTGAATTACTGACCTATGAAAATATTTTAAATAAATGAATACAGAATTGATGTCAGTGAATGACATAGTCTCAACACAGAAATATTTTATAAATTTTAGGTGAGTTTGTAGATGACTAATACAAAATAAATTACCAAGAAAATTTAAAGTACTAATAAATAAAGAAAGAAAAACACATCTTCTTCCTGAAAAATATTTTATGACCTGTAAATATTGTCAGAATTTTGTTCCTCATCAGTTCAGTTCAATTCAGTTCAGTCGCTCAGTCGTGTCCAACTCTTTGAGACCCCATGAACTGCAGCACGCCAGGCCTCCCTGTCCATCACCAACTCCCAGAGTTCACCCAAACTCATGTCCATCGAGTCAGCGATGCCATCCAGCCATCTCATCCTCTGTCATCCCCTTCTCCTCCTGCCCCCAATCCCTCCCAGTTAGAGTCATTTCCAATGAGTCAACTCTTCACATGAGGTGGCCAAAGTATTGGAGTTTCAGCTTAAGCATCAGTCCTTCCAAAGAACAGCCAGGACTGATCTCCTTTAGAATGGATTGGTTGGATCTCCTTGCAGTCCAAGGGACTCTCAAGAGTCTTCTCCAACACCACAGTTCAAAAGCATCAGTTGTTTGGCACTCAGCTTTCTTCACAGTCCAGCTCTCACATCCATACATGACTATTGGAAAAATCATAGCCTGGACCTGACGGACCTTTGTTGGCAAAGTAATGTCTCTGCTTTTGAATATGCTATATAGGTTGGTCATAACTTTTCTTCCAAGGAGTAAGCGTCTTTTAATTTAATGGCTGCAATCATCATACGCAGTGATTTTGGAGTCCAAAAAAAAAAAAAAGTCTGTCACTGTTTCCGTTGTTTCCCCATCTATTTGCCATGAAGTAATGGGACCAGATGCCATGATCTTAGTTTTCTGAATGTTGAGCTTTAATCTAACTTTTTCACTCTCTTCTTTCCCTTTCATCAAGAGGCTTTTTAGGAAAAGAAATGCAAAAAAGCAAAATGGCTGTCTGGGGAGGCCTTACAAGTAGCTGTGAAAAGAAGAGAAGCAAAAAGCAAAGGAGAAAAGGAAAGATAAGCATCTGAATGCAGAGTTCCAAAGAATAGCAAGGAGAGATAAGAAAGCCTTCCTTAGTGATCAATGCAAAGAAATAGAGGAAAACAACAGAATGGGAAAGACTAGAGATCTCTTCAAGAAAATTAGAGATACCAAGGGAACATTGCATGCAAAGATGGGCTCGATAAAGGACAGAAATGGTCTGGACATAACAGAAGTAGAAGATATTAAGAAGAGGTGGCAAGAATACACAGAAGAACTGTACAAAAAAGATCTTCACGACCAAGATAATCATGATGGTGTGATCACTTACCTAGAGCCAGACATCCTGGAATGTGAAGGCAATTGGGCCTTAGAAAGCATCACTATGAACAAAGCTAGTGGAGGTGATGGAATTCCAGTTGAGCTATTTCAAATCCTGAAAGATGATGCTGTGAAAGTGCTGCACTCAATATGCCAGCAAATTTGGAAAACTCAGCAGTGGCCACAGGACTGGAAAAGGTCGATTTTCATTCCAATCCCAAAGAAAGGCAATGCCAAAGAATGCTCAAACTACCACACAATTGTACTCATCTCACATGCTAGTAAAGTAATGCTCAAAATTATCCAAGCCAAGCTTCAGCAGTACGTGAACCGTGAACTTCCATATGTTCAAGCTGGTTTTAGAAAAGGCAGAGGAACCAGAGGTCAAATTGCCAACATCTACTGGATCATCAAAAAAGCAAGAGAGTTCCAGAAAAACATCTATTTCTGCTTTATTAACTATGCCAAAGCCTTTAACTGTATGGATCACAAGAAACTGTGGAAAATTCTGAAAGAGATAGGACTACCAGACCACCTGACTTGTCTCTTGAGAAACCCGTATGCAGGTCAGGAAGCAACAGTTAGAACTAGACATGGAACAACAGACTGGATCCAAATAGGAAAAGGAGTACGTCAAGGCTGTATATTGTCACCCTACTTATTTAACTTATATGCAGAGTACATCATGAGAAACGCTGGGCTGGAAGAAGCATTAGCTGGAATCAATCACGATTGCCAGGAGAAATATCAATAACCTCAGATATGCAGATGACACCACCCTTATGGCAGAAAGTGAATAGGTTAGGATTGATTCTTGGGTTTTTAAAATGTCTTAATATTTTGCCATTTAGTTACTTTGTAAGTTGAGAAATCTGGATTTGAAAGATGATAAAATGGTGACTATACTACCATTTAATTTTCAACAAATATTCTCCGTCATACAATGCCAAATTATAGAGTAAATCTTATAATAGGTAAACTGTTATTTCATTTAGCTTTATTCACCATCAGATACTTGTACTATATTCACTAAAAGGCAAATTTATAAATACAAAATTGGATTTCTTTTGATAGAAAAATAATCATAGTACCAAGCCATTTAACTTTCAGATTACATAGAATTTGAAGATGAGGGAATTTGAACATTGGAAAATTTATTGCTAGTAAGGCAGGTAACACCAATAGCTGTGGAGAAAACCCCACAAAATTTAACATCAAAAAATGAATTGAATATGTCCCAAAACTGGAGACAAAAAGCTTATATTCTGCATAATAAATATTTTTGACCCACTTTCATTTTGATTCATTCTTGTCTTCACATGTAGAATAATATGAACATTGCTACTGCTGCTGCTAAGTCGTTTTAGTTGTGTCTGACTCTGTGCGACCCCATAGACGGCAGCCCACCGGGCTTCCCCATCCCTGGGAGTCTCCAGGCAAGAACACTGGAGTGGTAACGTGAACATTAGATATTAATTAACATGTACCCCAAAGTAAATTATTTCCTGCAACAATCCAGAACCTCCCAAATTCTACATCACTCATCCAAAGCAAGTTACCCTGTATCCCTCTTTGTTCAACAGTGTGACAGCAGAAGCATGGATTACATCCCCACACTGACTGGTAACACCTGTGTCTGTGCCTTGAGATTTCACCAATTGAAGGACAAGCTTGGTCAGAAACACAGCTAGGACGAGCTCGCTTGACTGCCCTTTCACCTCTGCTTTTAGAGTAGGAGGTCCATGTTGTTATGTATGACTGGTTTCAGAGATGTAATATCAGAAAAAGATAGCCAATGATCAAATAGCATTCAATATTCCCACACAGAAAGTTTCCACTGGTTTCAGTATTTCATTTACTTCACACCCTTCAGAGAAGAATCATAGAGAGCTAAATTGCCAAATTTTATGAAGATTTCATAGATCAAACCATTTGTGAACTTTAGCAGCCAACATAAACTTGAAAAATAAAAGCCATCTTTCAGACTTTCATGCAGGTGGGAAATAACTAAATTCAAAAACCCTAAAAATAAATTACCTGACATCATTTTTAGATAAAAATTAAAAATATCAAACTGTGAGTAAATATCAGCCTATATTTTTAAGAAACATCCTAAGGATATCCAACCTGATTGATACAGTACAATAAATATATCCAATATGGGTTAACTGATTTGAATAACAGTAGATTTCCATTTCTTTCTTGTGTTCTCTTTAAATTATCTGAAGAAACAGATATTGGCATTCAATAAAATACGACAGCTGTTGAAAATCTTAAAATGTTTAACGGTTTGAAAGTTGCCCTTTAAATGCATCAAAACCAAAATGATCTATTCCGTTAGCCATAGCAACAATTATAAAAGCATTGTTTAAAAATTATTATGTGTTTCAATATAATGAGAATGTCTGAGCCCTATTTTACCCCAGAAGTAAGTGCTAGTTAGGCAGAAACAGCAACAACAACAACAAAGGATTGCATTTTGGCTCTTGTTGTTTGTTGTTGTTGTTGTTTTCCTCTTATGAACTACGTAGATCTGTGCACCTAAAGGGTCAACAGTGCTCCAGTGCTTTATAATTTTTCTTCAAAATGTATAGCAATAACAATTGAACAGGGAGGCCTGGTGTGCTGCAGTTCACGGGGTTGCAAAGAGTCAGACATGACTGAGCGACTGAACTGAACTGAACTGAACAATTGAAACTACTTCTACGTCAGCTATACCATTTGTAGTCTTTCAAAAGCACTTTTAAATGGCTTGGGATTCCTTTTTCTCTGAATCCCTATGCAAAAGTGTTTTTCTCCTTTTAAATAAAGGTAGCACATTTTGGGGGCTTTCCTGATAGCTCAGCTGGTAAGCAGGTAAAGAATCCACCAGCAATGCGGAAAATCCCAGTTGGGTTCCTGGGTCAGAAAGATAATATGAAGAAGGGATAGTCTACCTACTGCAGCATTCTTAGCCTGGTGGTTCAGATGGTAAAGAATCTGCCTGCAATACGGGAGACCTGGGTTTGATCCCCTGGAGGGGGTCATGGCAACCCACTCCAGTATTCTTGCATGGAGAATCCTCATGTACAGAGGAGCCTGGCAGGCTATAGTCTTTATGCTTTAACCTCTTAGCCACCAGGGAAGCTTTGGGGTTGCAAAGAGTCAGAACACAATTGAGGAACTCAGCATAGCTCAATTTTTAGATCTTCTGGTGTGTGGCTCAGACAGTAAAGTGTCTGTTTACAATGCGGGAGACCTGGGTTTGAGCCCTGAGTTGGGAAGATCCCCTGGAGAAGGAAATGGCAATCCACTCCAGTACTATTGCCTGGAAAATCCCATGGACAGAGGAGCCTGGCAGGCTGCAGTCTATGGGGTCGCAAAGAGTCGGCCACGACTGGGCGGCTTCACTTCACTTCAGTGTGTCAGTTCAGATGCTCACTCGTGTCTGACTCTTTGTGTTCTCATATACTGCACGCCAGGCCTCCCTGTCCACCACCAACTTCCAGAGTTTACCCAAACTCATGTGCATTGAGTCAGTGATGCCATCCAACCATCTCATCCTCTGTCGTCCCCTTCTCCTCCCATCTTCAATCTTTCCCAGCATCAGGGTCTTTTCAAATGAGTCAGTTCTTCGCATCAGGTGGCCAAAATATTGGAGCTTCAGCTTCAGCATCAGTCCTACCAATGAATATTCAGGATTGGTTTCCTTTAGGATGGACTGATTGGATCTCCTTGCTGTCCAAGGGACTCTCAAGAGTCTTCTCCAACAGCACAGATCAAAAGCATCAGTTCTTCGGCTTTCAGCTTTCTTTATAGTCCAAATCTCACATTCCTATAGGACTCCTGGAAAAACCATACATTTGACGAGATGGACCTTTGTTGGCAAAGTAATGTCTCTGATTTTTAATATGCCGTCTAGCTTGATCATAACTTTCCTTCCAAGGACCAAGTGACTTTTAATTTCATGGCTGCAGTCACCATCTGCAGTGATTTTGGAGCCCCCCCAAAAAAGTCTGTCACTGTTTCCATTGTTTCCCCATCTGTTTACCATGAAGCAATGGGAGCAGAGGCCATAATCTTAGTTTTCTGAATGTTGAGTTTTAAGCCAACTTTTTCACTCTCCTCTTTCACTTTCATCAAGAGACTCTTTAGTTCTTCAATTTCTGCCATAAGGGTGGTGTCATCTGCATATCTGAGGTTATTGATATTCCTCCTTGCAATCTTGATTCCAGCTTGTGCTTCACCCAGCCCAGAATTTCTCATGATGTACTCTGTATTTAAGTTAAACAAGTAGGGTGACAATATACAGCCTGACATACTCCTTTCCTGATTTGGAACCAGTGTGTTTTTCCATGTCCAGTTCTAAATGCAGCTTCTTGACCTGCATATAGATTTCTCAGGAGGCAGGTCAGGTGGTCTGGTGTTCCCATCTCTTTCTGAATATTCCACAATTTGTTGTGATCCACACAGCCAAAGGCTTTGGCATAGTCAATAAAGCAGAAGTAAATGCTTTTCTGGAGATCTCTTGCTTTTTTGATAATCCAGTGAATGTTGAAAACTTGATCTCTGCTTCCTCTGCCTTTCCTAAATCTAGCTTGACCATCTGGAAGTTCTTGGTTCACATACTGTTGAAGCCTGGCTTGGAGAATTTTGAGCATTACTTTGCAAGCAAGTGAGATGAGTGCAATTGTGCAGTAGTTTGAACAGTCCTTGGCACTGCCTTTCTTTGGATTGGAATGAAAACTGACCTTTTCCAGTCCTGTGGCCACTGCTGAGTTTTCCAAATTTGCTGGCATATTGAGTGCAGCACTTTCACAGTATCATCTTTCGGGATTTGAAATAGCTCAACTGGAATTCCATCACCTCCACTAGCTTTGTTCGTAGTGATGCTTCCTAAGGCCCACTTGACTTTACACTCCAAGATTGTCTGGCTTTAGGCAAGTGATCTGGGTGCTTATCTGGGTCGTGAAGATCTTTTTTATATAGTTCTTCTGTGTATTCTTGCCACCTCTTCTTAATATCTTCTGCTTCTGTTAGGGCCATACCATTTCTGTCCTTTATTGTGCCCATCTTTGCATGAAATTTTCCCTTGGTACCTCTAATCTTCTTGAAGAGATCTCTAGTCTTTCCCATTCTGTTGTTTTCCCCTATTCTTTGCACTGGTCACTGAGGAAGGCTTTCTTATCTCTCCTTGCTATTCTTTGGAACTCTGCATTTAGATGAATATATCTTTCCTTTTCTCCTTTGCCTTTATTTTTTAAATATAAATGTATTTATTTTTATTGGAGGTTAATTACTTTACAATATTGTATTGGTTTTGACAAACATCAACATGAATCTGCCACAGGTATACATAATTGGAACCCAAAGTCTCCTATTTTCTGGAGGTGTGTGATAAGCTAAACTCTCTTCAACTAGCCTAACTGTGAGGATTTCCTGTTCAAACCTGAAGTGACACACTGATGACAAATCAATATTTTCCATTCTAGCTTCACTCTGAGGTGTCACAGGGCAGCCTGTGAAGCTCACAGACGTTGCTTATTCTTGTCTGGGTTTTAAGTTTTTAAATTTCTCCTTTTGTTACCAGCTATAGCAGGTCCCTTTTTAGAGAGTAACCTGATCTGCACACTAAAGGACGCACAACTTCCTGGCCAACAGAAGGTATGTGTCCCGCCTCTCCTGTCTCTATACTAGACCGTCTCACTTAGTGGGGACTAACAATTGTTAGAGGTGATGCAACTGAGGTATAGTAAATATACAACAAAATCAAAGTAGAACATTGTTTTTTTAAAATAATTTGGTATAAAAAATAACCATAAAAAAACAAACATTCAGTGATTTCTCCAAGTATTCCACTTATTGTCTGTAGAATGCATAGTCAAGTGAATACACACATGCATATTTGGGTGTGTATACAATATTAAGTGTAATCTATTGACCTCATGATAGGGAACAATTAGTTTTGAATTTTATAATCAGTAGATGCTAAGCTTTTTGTATAATAATACGTTTATACATATTTTACTCAACATCTATAAACATTCTTGGAAAGGAATTCATTATATAGCAAAAGGCCAAACATAATACCTTCTATATGTATTAGATTGAATAAAACAACCCTAATTTTTTAATAAAATTAAAGATGAAGTAACCTCTTAAAGGCTAATTTAAACTTAATTGTCATAATTAAAGTATTTTTAAAAAATCAAACATTGCATAAATTATATATTATACTAATTAAAGGCTGATATGAATCAGAAATAGTACCACAGAAATTATGACTAAGATAATAATTAAAACTGATAATTACTGAGAACTTATAAATTCCAGCTTGAGTGCTCAGTGTTACACACATTATATATTTATATATATTTTATATATATATTTTTATATATTATATATTTATATTAATAATATAGGTTACCAGATAGTAAATAACTTTTTGAAGGTCACATTTTATAAATTTCAGTCGTAATTAATTTCCAGATATTTCTGACTACTGCATCAATTGTATGAATTATTAAATTATGTTATCTGGATTTTTTATAAGTAATTACCATCACTTATACAGCTATAATGACCTTTACTAACTTTGACATCTATCTGATCTTTCTGGAAGTTTGAACCAACAGTGTTCTTTCATAAATGACCTATACATGTTTATCATTTTGTGGGTTCAGATATTAGCCATTAAATCAATTATCAACTACTTTTGTAAAATAAGTATTTTTTAGTATTTCCTATTATTTTATTTTTCATATTACTTTGTTATATATATTTAATGGGTCATGTAACATTTTCCAATATATGAAGCATTTCCTCAGTTTTTAATGCTTTCTTAGAACTCCTCAACCATTTGAAATAAAGACCATTTGTTATCCCTTTTCATCAATAAATGTAAGTCACCAAATAATGTAGTTTAGTGTAGGAAATTATTGTATATGTCAACATTACTCTCTCCTCATCTTTAAAAAACTGTTTTTAACCATTATTAAATTTCAAAATTATCACAAATATGGGTGAATCTCTCTTGTTAACAGAACATTTTAATTTTAACACATGCACTATGATGGTTTTAAAATATTTCCATGGAATCTGACTTAATAAGGATATTATTGTTCATGAACTTCTTTATACCTCCCTAATTTATTGCTTTTCATTGTTTTAATCAATAATATATGTGTCAAATATAGAATATCTTTTTCAAAAAAGCATTCTATCGTAAAAAAAAACTTGTTTAAAGTTCTAAGAAATTTAGAACCAGGCTTTAAGTTTGTTCAGCTGCAAAGTGAGCGCTAAGCTCTTTGCCCCGCCTGTGTCATTATACCAGGGTTCTTATCTCACATACACCACTCAACCTCAGTTCACTTAAAGCAGTCCTTGGTCTCACTCAGCTGCAGAGATGAATAACCAAGGAGTAACCTATGCAGAACTGAAGGGAGTCAAGAACTCAAAGAGGCAGAAAAGAAAATCTGAGGTTTCTAAAAGTTCCATTTCAATGACTGAGCAGGAATTAACATACGTAGAATTAAATCTTCAAAATGCTTCTCAGAATCTTCATGGGAACGACAAGAATCACCACTCCAAAGGTAAACGCTTACTAGACACACAATGGAACTGTTCTAGGATGTGCGGTGGGGGTGCAGAGGTGTGGAGAAAGAGTAGGGGATATGCTCACATGTTTTTCACTTCAAGGAACAGAACTTAAAGCTGGATATGGGATTCTGATGTGAAATCGGAGGACTACTTTTATTCTGGCATTACTATCATTTGAAATCTTTGATCAACAACTCATGTCATCTTATATTTGCTGAAAATGCAATGGTATATTCTGAGAGAAAGACTACAGTGGTCAAAATGGGTTGGGGTCCAAGTTTATATCCATAACTCTGTGTGCGTGTGGGTTCTTGTGTATGTAAACGCTAAGCAACTGTCCCCATCACTCCTTTCTCAGTTTCCTTTTCTGTCCCTGCAGGTTCACCATCACCTCCAGAGAAGTTCATTGCTGGGATCCTGGGAATCATCTGCTTTGTCTTGATGTCCACTGTGTTGACAGTGATCATTGTTACTCCCTGTAAGTACATTTTTGAAAAACTGTAAGGGAACTTATCACTTTACTGATGGTCAGTGCTGCTAAACATTTCATAATATTATAGAATGTGTCTATCATTAAAATACATGCATTTAGAATAAATGCAGTATGTTATATCTAATTTGTCAGAAATATACAACACAGGAGAATTACAGAGAGCATGTATATGCATATTCTGATTTCATAACTCAAAAGCATGCTTTAGGAGATTTAAAGATCTTAATGAGAAATCCAAATTAATTCTTGAGATTGGTTAAAGCAAATACTGTAAGACGTGGTGAAGTTTGTTCCGTTAGGTTTTTGAAATATTTTTTCCATCATGTCTTCATTACCTAATTAATTTTTCTTGCTAAATCACTTTTATTTCAGATTACTCTAATTTTAAACAATAAACTGAATTCTCAAGCTTATAAACTAAAATCATTATAATTTATTTAAAGCAATATTAACTTTTTAATGATTAATTTTGTAGCTACTGTAATACAGGAACAGAATTACTCCTCTCTCACAACAAGGCGCCAGAAAGGTACATAATGATTTTCAAAGTTCTGATATGAATACAGTTCATTTTTGTCTCTATCTTGGCTAGTGAAAATAAGAATAGACTTGGGGATAGAACATCATTTATAAAATCAGGCAATAAACATTCATAAATGAATGATTATAGGAGAGTGCTTCTCCCTATGCAATAATATGCTCACCATATCCATTGTTGGCAATTGGCTCTAATTTCCTCCTGCTATAATATGATAAGAGACAAATAATTTTGCTATTTTAAAATAGAAGTTTCATTTCTTGATTTTCAGGACATGTAAAGAGGAGATATTTCTATGTGTTTGCTTTATATGGGGACATATATTAAAGACAGACCCTCTCTATGAATGCATGAATGAGATTTGTTTTATATGTACCAGAATTGAGGTTGCATAGATATGTTATTTTATATATATGTGTGTATGCATACATATGTCTACCTCTACGCATATGTGTAAGTTAATTTTTATTTTTCAAATTCAAACTGTTTTTGAATAGTAATTCATAATCTTTCCTCAGAATATCATTGTGGTCATTGCCCAAAAGACTGGCTTACATATTCCAACAGTTGCTATTATACTAGTCTGGAAAAAAAACCATGGAATGAGAGTTTGATATCCTGTGCTGCTAAGAATTCTACTCTGCTTTATATAGATAATGAAGAGGAAATGGTAAGATATTGAATGTTTCCAACACTTTGCTGAAGGCTTGATTTAGTCAACATTTTATTTGTTAGGATTCACTTGTGCTTTTGTACATATTTGTAGCTTGTTTATTTTAAGGTCTGCTAGTATTCCATTAAACAATGGAATGTAACTTTATGATACTTTATTTACATTTTTATACCATTCATGCATGTGTATTAACTTCTGGTTCTTGCTTTTCATAGAAAACCATGCTTCTACAAATGCTATTAAATTCTAAATTACATTGTGCTAATTTTACCATACATCAAGGAAAATAAACATGATTTTGCCTATAGAATTATGTAATTGCACATCAGATCATGGAATAGAAGTTTCAACTTCCCAGCAGCCCCCAACCCCTCTGTAATACCTTATCACTTCTCCACCTCCTAATTTACTCACTGTTCTGACTTTTGATATTATAGAATCGCTTTGCTTGCTTTTGAATCATATCCATGGAATCCCATGTTCGTGCTTAGTCGTTCAATCGTGTCTGACTCTTTGCAACCTCATTAACTTCAGCCTGTCAGGCTCCTGTGTCCACGGAATTTTCCAGGCAAGAATCCTGAAGTGGGTTGCCATTTTCTACTCCAGGACATGGAATCATACAGGTCGTCCCTGTCTCATCACTGCCACATGATATTTTGCAGTTCCTCCAAATTCTTGCATTTATGTGACGTTTGTAAATTTCCACAGCTCATTGTGTGAATTCAACATTTAAGATCCATTCTTTCCAGTGCCTCTAGGTGGAGATGGAGTCTTACACCCTCAGGGATAAAGAGGCTTCCTAGCTTCAGTAGCTTTAGTCAAGACATCCCATTTGCTAGTCCCACCCCTACCCTATCACCCAACCCTAGTATCTCTCAGTGGAGGAAACAGAGGCAATTTCTCTGACTGCTCCTTGTTAGTAAGTGTCCTGAGGGATCACCTTGTAAGGCTTACCTGGTGTTGCCTACAAGATTCTCTCAACACACAGAAGGAATGGCTTACCTGTGCTACCCCCAACAGCTGGCTTAGGTATTGGGTGTTTGGGAATTAAGAGGCCAAGGTCACTTTCACCTGGTTTTGGGGAGCTACAAGATGCCCCTAATTATCATTCCCTCACCTCCCACCTTGTTCTCTCATCACGGAGAAGTGATTAGCGATTACAGAGGAGTGGGGCTGCTGGGAAGTCTCAAGCCACATCACCCTTCTATATCCACCTTTCAGAGATCTCCTTTCTCATGTCTTTCATTAGTTCCCATGTTTACAGTTGACCTTAGCAGGGAGGAGCAGAGAGAAATGAGTCTCTGACCCCTTGTCTGGTCCACTGGATTCCACCAATACAGAAACAGATGGCTTTGGGGTTTATCTAGTCAAAGAACGGTGTCAGGCTCAGAAAACCAATTCTTCAGCTCTCCTATCACTTATTTTCTCAATTTCATTTCCTTAATTTCCCTCTGAAACTGAAATTCTGAGAAACATATAATAGTAGAGAAATCCATTGATATTGTCACAATATCCAGAAAAATGAATGTCATGGAATCTATAAGCTTATTTAAAGCCTTGCTATGTTAGTTTTGATGGCACCCCACTCCAGTACACTTGCCTAGAAAATCCCATGGACAGAGGAGCCTGGAAGGCTGCAGTTCATGGGGTCGTGAGGGTTGGAAATGACTGAGCGACCTCACTTTCACTTTTCATGCATTGGAGAAGGAAATGGCAACCCACTCCAGTGTTCCTGCCTGGAGAATCCCAGGGACGGGGGAGCCTGGTGGGCTGCCATCTATGGAGTCACACGGAGTCGGACACGACTGAAGCGACTTAGCAGCAGCAGAAGCAGCAGCATGTTAGTTTGACATGAGGAAAAATGAAATTATATGAATCAGAATTTTTTTCATTGCACATATTCAATTACTCCACCTTCTTATCCCTGAGGCTTAATGTTTGATGTAGTTCACAGCTCTAAGGATCCCCAAGTTGTTATGCAAGGTGTTTTGTTTTGTATGATCTCTACATCTAATTCATGTCTTTGTAAATATTCCCTTTATTAAATGGCTGTCGAAAGAAAGCAATTTTCCTTATTAACATTAGAACACAGTGAAACTGATAAGTATAAATGCTGAGTTGATTTTGAATCAAAAGTACAGATATTTCTTAATATTTATGGCACTATTAAAACTTCAAACTTTCAACTCTTATGTTTTTTAGTGTTAGACTAGAATCTAACATGCTCAATTTGCTCAAAGAATGAAAAATGCTATGAAAGAACACATCCTTTGACTTGCATTTTAAAAATTAACAAAAACATTTCATAATGACTATTTAAGTGAAAATTCTTTATTTGGGGCTAGGAATTTCTGACGTCCCTATCAATTATATCGTGGATTCAAGTCTCTCGTGAAGGCCGCGGTCATCCTTGGATGTGGCTAAATGGTTCAACTTGCAAACTACAGTAAGTTTGTAAAAAGAATGCTATATAGAGGAGGAAAAATACCAACAAAGAAATATTTTAAAAATAATACAAATACATTTGTTTTAGTCAAATTATAGGAAGCTGAAGGAAGATGTTGAAACTTAATAAAATGTTAATACCAATGTTGAAAAATAAGCTACTCTGTAGCCCAGTTTCCAAGTAACAAGCTCTTACTGAAATTTTATTAAAGACTTCATTACCCATTTTCAAAATATCTTGTATTACAGTTACATGGAAAATGCTATTGTTTCCTGAGTTGTCTTCATAGAATATAACAGAATTATGCATTTTTCCATAACAGGATAACAGACTATTTACCTGGTGAACATAACTGTGCTGTACAATCTGAATGGGGCATAAGAGCAGAAGACTGTCAGTTTCCAAATGTATATCATTGCAAGCACAAGCTTGAGAATTTAAACATGAGTTTGGATGCTGTTGGGTAACTTGACCTCTTATGAAATGGAAATAATATTCTGATTGCATAGATTTTAAAATGAATTTTATTTTTTTTCTGATAATGAAAGTTTTTCAAAAGCAGTTGAAATATAATTGTGTGTGCTCATTCGTTCAGTTGTGTCTGACTCTTTGAGACCCCATGGACTATAGGCTGTCAGGCTTCTCTGTCCAAGGAATTCTCCAGACAAGAATACTGGAGTGGTTCTATTCCCAGATTTTTAAGGAATTTCTACACTGTTCTCCACAGTGGCTGTACCAGTTTGCATTCCCATCAACAGTGTAAGAGAGTTTCCTTTTTCTCCACACCCTCTCCAGCTACTGTTGTTTGTCGACTTTTTTATGGCGGCCATTCTGACCTGCAGAGACGATGCCTCATTGTGTTTTTAATTTGCATTTCTCTAGTAATGAGTGATGTTGTGATATGAGAAAGCTACATATCTTTCGTGTGTTTTATTAGCCCTCTGTATATCTTCTTTGGAGAAATGTCTGTTTAGTTCTTTGGCCCACTTTTTGATTGGGGTGTTCATTTTTCTGGTATTGAGCTGCATGTACTGCTTGTATATTTCGGCGCTTGATTCTTTGTCAGTTGTTTCATTTGCTGTTTTTGTCTTCCATTCTGAAGGCTGCCTTTCCACCTGGCTTATAGTTTCCTTCGCTGTGCAAAAGCTTTTAAGTTTAACTAGGTCCCATTTGTATTTTTGTTTTTATTTCCATTACTCTGCAAGGTGGGTCATAGAGAATCTCGCTGTGATTTATGTCAGAGGGTGTTATGCCTCTGTTTTCCTCTAAGAGTTGTAATACTCTCTGGTGTTACATTTAGATCTTTAATCCATTTTGAGTTTATTTTTGTTTATGGTGTTAGAAAGTGTTCTAGTTTCATTCTTTTGCATATGGTTGACTGATTTTCCCAGCACTTGAATCAGTCCTAATGAGGTGCATGAAACTGGAGCCTATTATACACAGGGAACTAAGTCAGAAAGAGAAGCATCAATACACTATATTAATGCATATATATGGACTTTAGAAAGAAGGTAACAATGATCCTATACGCAAGGCAACAAAAGAGACACAGATGTAAAGAACAGACTTTTAGAGTATGAGGGAGAAGGCGAGGGTGGGATGATTTGAGAGAATAGCACTGAAACGTGTATATTACCATACATAAAAGAGATGACCAGTGCAAGTTGGATGCATGAAGCAGGACACTCAGAGCTGGTGCTCTGAAACAACCCAAGGGATGGAGGAGGGAGGAAGGTGAGTGCAGGGTTCTGGATGGGGGAACACATGCACACCCATGGCTGATTCATGTCGATGTATGAGAAATATACCACAATATTTTAAAGTAATTATCCTCCAATTAAAATAAATTAATTTTTAAAAAAGACTACTGGAGCAGACTATCATTTCATATTCCCTGGAGGATCTTCCTGACCCAGGGATCAAACCCTCATCTCCTGCACTGGCAGGCAGTTGCTTTACCACTCGTGCCACCTGGGAAACCCCACTGAAATATCATGTACACATCCAAAAATAGAGGTATCATTCTTTTGTGTCTCACTTTTTTTGCTCAACAGTATGTTTATGGCATTCAAACTTCTAAGAGATTGCATATTGTGTTAGACCATTTCCATGTAATATCAAATATAGGAGTAGAGAGACCAAAAGTAGATTAGTGATTACTACGGGTTGTGAAGAGATGGAATAGGAAAAGACCGCAAATTGATCAGTGACGAATGCTCTCTAGAGTTTGATAGTAGTGATGGTCGTAAACTGTGAATAATTTTAAAATCATGGATCTATATATTTTAAATGGATAAATTTTATGCTCTGTAAATTACATGCAATAAAGTTTTTTTTAAAAAAAACTGCTTTGGGACTGCATTTAATCTTTACAATAATTTCTGAAGATAATCATCTTACAATATTGACTCTTCCAGGCAATATCATGCTTTATCCTTTCAATCAACTGGGTTTTCTTTAAATTCTCCTTATTTTATTGATCAATTTTTATTTATTATTTATTTGCGTGACACTGTTCAGCATTTGGTACCTTGATTCAGTGACCAGGGATCAAATGCCCACTCCTTGCACCTGGAAGCAAGTAATCCGAACCACTGGACCACCAGCAAAATCCGCCTATAATATTTAATAGTTTCCAACACTGAAATTTGACACAAATATGGACATTTCATAGCCATGCTTTTGTAAATAGCATTTTTGTTTTTAAATTTGTAGTAATTATTGCTGCTGCATGTAGAATTGTGCCCAATGGCTTCTCTGATTATGTATATTAATTTTATCATTTCAAATATATATTCCTCTCGATTGTTTATGTAAATAGATACTGCATCTCTGAATAATCACGTTTTATTTCTTCCCTGCAGGTGCAATAATTTTTTCATGTATTTCTTTTCTTTTTTTTTTTTCTTGTTTTTGACTTATTTTTACCCAATTGGCTTTTATTTCCAATGTTGAACAGATGATACAGAAAAGGTCTTATAAGTATCTTTCCTATACTGGGGGAAAATATTTCAATATTTCATGCTCAAATATGAGGTGTTTCTAAGGTATTTTCATATACCTTTCTAACATGAAAGCAATTCCATAGTATTCATAATTTTCTTATAGGTTTTGTATGCAATCAGTCATGTTACCATTTTACTATTTTTCTTTCAATGGAATGAGAAAATTTTTAAATGCTTTTGAAATATCTCTTTCCTTCAAATGTTGACCAATTATGCATTCCTGAAATGAAACCACAAAAATCATTCTGTATTTTCTTCCTTTGAAGAATCACTGCATATATCATATCTAGATTAAGATGATTTTCTTCATCCATTATCACAAAGAGTTTGGGCTGAGTCCATTAATATTATGTAACTTGACAGGTTTTGTTATCAAGGCTCTATGGAAGCCTCTGTTTTATGGTGAAAGACCTGGCATAGTTTTAAGTGTTATTATTCAATACTGTTACCATTAGGGCTCCTAGAATTTTTTGTAGGAACGTTTATACAGTGAACTTAATATATTTAATACATGTTAAGCTTATACAGGTTTATAGTTGTTGTACTACACTTGGTAATTTGCATTTTCTAGACATTCTATTTCCTATGGAATGTAAAAAGTTTTTATAATACAGCTTGTCTGTTTAACATCCGTTAAAAACATAATGGTTTTGTCATGTTTCAGTTCAGTTCAGTCACTCAGTCATGTCCGACTCTGCAACCCCATAGACTGCAAGACAGAGCTTGCTCACACTCATGTCCATCGACTCGGTGACGCCATCCAACCATCTCATCCTCTGTTGTGCCCTTCTCCTCCTGCCTTCAATCTTTCCCAGCATCAGGGTCTTTTCCAATGAATCAGTTCCTCCCATCAGGTGGCCAAAGTATTGGAGTTTCAGCTGCAGCATCAGTCCTTCCAATGAATATTCAGGACTGATTTTCACCGGGATGGACAGGTTTGATCTCCTCCCAGTCCAAGGGACTCTCAAGAGTCTTCTCTATCACCACAGTTCAAAAGCATCAATTCTTCAGTGCTCAGCTTTCTATATGGTCCAACTCTCACATCCATACATGACTACTGAAAAACCAAGCTTTGACTAGACGGACCTTAAAGTAATGTCTCTGATTTTAATATGCTGTCTAGTTTGGTCATAGCTTTCCTTCCAAGGAACAATCGTCTTTCAATTTCATGGCTGCAGTCAAATCTGCAATTTTGGAGTCCAAAAAAATAAAGTCTCTCACTGTTTCCATTGTTTCCCCATTTTTTTGCCATAAACTAATGGGACTGGATACCATGATCTTCGCTTTTTGAATGTTAAGTTTTAAGCCAGCTTTATCACTCTCCTCTTTCATTTTCATCAAGAGGCTCTTTAGTTCTTCACTTTCTGCCATAAGGGTGGTATCATCTGCATATCTGAGGTTATTGATATTTCCTCCAGCAATCTTGATTCCAGCTGTGCTTCATCCAGCCTGTCATTTCGCATGATGTGCTCTGCATGGAAGTTAAATAGTGTGACAATATACAGCCTTGACATAGTCCTTTCCTGCCGGGGTCCAGCCCCCGCAAGATCCAGGGGAACCTGAAGGAAAAACGGCATCGGCAGATGATTTAGAGAGAGAGATAAGGAAAGAATATTATAGATGAGAAAATAGAGGAGAGAAAGAGGCTGATATTGCTTGGTTTACATAGAAAGCCAATAAAACTTCGAGACAAGAAGTTTGCCCTGTTCACGGAGGCCACAGGTGCCTTCCTGGTCTCCTGAGGGAGTGAAGACACAGAACATCTTTCCGTTCAGGTCTTAGAAACCTGGGCAAATAAGTGAACGCATGGAGCCTCCATGCTCCAAGAGATCAGCCTGAAAAAGAAAGTAAGAGAGAAAAAAAGAGAAAAAAGAAAAACACGGGGTGACCAAGCTTCTTCAAGCGAGGCCCATTGTTTTTATTTTCAAAAGGGTCTTTTATACCTTTACTTGTACATAGAGGGAAATGAAAGATGCAAAGTCATACAGAGTCAGCCCAAACATTACATCTATTTTGTCTTTATCGAAATCAGGATTTTTTCTGCAAACCTTTCCCATAAACAATATTGTGTACATTATCTTCTGGCCTTGGAGGCCTGTAAACATTTTATGACCCTCTTTTGATAAAAGCTTCTCAACCAGAAAACTTATTTTCCCTTGAAATGTTTTTATATTTCTAATCTACGTCAGCCTCCAGTCTATACGTCAGTATTAAACAGAGTTACATTCTCACGAAGCAAAGGTGCAGTGCGTTACAACAAAGAACCAATTAGCACAAAAGCCTGATGTGGTTAATTCTAAGGCTACACTTGTTTTTCTTACTTTCTAACTATGTTAACTAATGCACTCCCAGGTGCAGAGTGGATAAGAGATATGGGAACTTAGCAACAAGCATTGGCCCAATAATGAAATCCTATGCCTAGCACTACAAAAATAACTTTTAACTCTTTGAAAGGCTCTATGTTTTAGGCTTTCTGTGCCTCTCACAGTTGGGAGGCTGTAAATAATCACATGTGTAGCTGCAAGAGTCTGGATATATCTGCCAAGCAAGCTAAAATACTAACAGAGGGGGTTTGATTGGAAATATTCTTCTCATGTCCAGAAGACTTATTAGCTATAGCCCTAAGTTGATTTTCTCCAGAGAAAGGTGGTCAGGAATAGCCCCCTGTTAATGTCAGAGGAGTTGGTGAAAGTCATGAAATAGTAAAACAGATTCTGGTTTTGGGGTAGATGTTCGAGAAAGCCTAGGGAGCCCATTGAGTTCTGAAGCCTTGCTTAACAGTTCTCTTCCACATGACTTTTGTCATGGGTGGGATCTCCCGTGGTGGCTCCCGGCACCTTTTCCAATTTGCAACCTGTCCACTCTTCCATGTCCACTTGTAACAGTTGCTTCTTGACCTACATACAGATTTCTCAAGAGGCAGGTCAGGTGGTCTGGTAATCCTATCTCTTGAATAATTTTCCACAGTTTGTTGTGATCCACACAGTCAAAGGCTTTGGCATAGTCAACAAAGCAGAAGGTGTTTTTCTGGAAGTCCCTTTCTTTTCCGATGATCCAACAGATGTTGGCAATTTTATCAACAACAAAGAATCAAATTGCTAACATCTATTGGATTGTCACGGAGAAGGCACTGGTGACCCACTCCAGTGCTCTTGCCTGGAAAATCCCATGGACGGAGGATCCTGGGCTGCATTTCATGGGGCCGCTAAGAGTCAGACACGACTAAACGACTTCACTTTCATTTTTCACTTTCATGCACTGGAGAAGGAAATGGCAACCCTCTCCAGTGTTCTTGCCTGGAGAATTCCAGGGACGGAGGAGCTTGGTGGGGTGCTGTCTATGGGGTCGCACAGAGTCGGACATGACTGAAGCAACTCAGCAGCAGTTCTATTAAGTACCCTATATTTTACAGCATGCGTTCTTTACTCAGTAGTCTAGTAAGTTCAAAATTTTGTACTTTTCTGAAACAACAAAAAGACATAATTTCTCTCCACTGTTTTTACTGCTCATGCCATTTTTGCTCCCTTGAATTCTAATACAAACATATACTCACAATTTGATACTTTATCGTTACTATTTTACCTGTCAATATCTATTTGGATATATCCACATAAGTTCCTTTCTTCAATTCTTCTTTACTTTCTGCATATCCAAATTTTCAACTAGAATAAGAGTTTTTTTCATTATAAGGCCTTAAAATGTTTCCTTTACACAGAGTTATTTCATAATTTTGGCAAGTTTCCTCCATTTAAAAAACTTCCTTGAAATGAATCCATCTAGCCATCTTGTTAAAAGGATACTTGGACTTACTATGGACATCTAATTTATCTATATCTCTTAGGTCACTAGGTACTGCCATTTTAGATTTAGTCACAAACACATTTTATATAATAAAGAGTAAATTCAAAACACTCAGTATTTTGAGTATTTATCTTGGCTCTAGGTGGACTAACCATAGATTTTATTAAAGTTAAATGCCAGTAGAGTCAACATATTTGGGCGTGTAACCAAGGACATGATGTGTACAAAATTATTTAATTGAAACCAGCAAAGTGTGTGTTAACATGAATAATACATTTAACCCTTACCTTGTAGTTCAGCTGGTAAAGAATCCACCTGCAATACAAGAGACTTCAGTTCAATCTGTGAATTGGGCAGATCCCCTGAAGAAGGGAATGGCTACCCACTCCAGAATTCTTACCTGGAGAATTTTATAGACAGAGGAGCCTGGAAGGCTACTGTTCATGCATTTGCAAAGAGCTGGACACAACTGAGTGACTTTCACTGCCGGGAGCCAGCGCGAGGAACTCCGCCCATGGCAGAGGTCATGAGGAAGGAGGCTTCAGCATATACAAAGGTGATATCGAGCCTCAGGAAACCCCCTGTTCCCGAGCATCTACCCCCAAAACCAGAGTCTACCTGCTTTACTGTTTCATGCTCTCACCTATACCTCTGACTTTACGGGGGGCTGACCCCCATTACCTCTCTCGAAGAAGGCGTTAACTTACAGCTCCAAGTCAATAAAAATTCCTGGGCATGACAAGAGTGTTTCAACTTACAAACTCCTCTGAAGTTTATCTAGCCTGCCTGTACAGGTTCGTCTGGCCACATGTGATTGTTTACAGCCTCCCAACCATGAGAGGCACGAGATGTTTTAGACTTACTAAAGGCAGATTCTTTTGGGAAGTTAGAAATTATTAGTATAGTGGGTTGGTTAGGAATTATATTGGTGAAGGGTTTTTCATTTGTTGTGCCAATAATTGCTGCTAATTCCCTGCTCTGGGTGTAACAAGGGTGTCTCAGGTCAAACCTCTCTGTTAACAGACTAGCTTGTGTGACAACCTCTCAACCATAAACAGCACAGAGAGTTTGAAGTATTTTGAAAGTCTTAATTAGCATAGGGCTTTTCTCATTGTTGAGTCAATGATTGCCACCAGGCTTCCATATCCTTAGGCACCTGGGAATATATTAATCAATGTATTTGGAATATAGAAAAGGAAATATAGTAGTTTTGATGTTAGCAATACTAGACTTTTTGAGTTAATGAATTTTCTCTTTTGTTATAGATCACTGTATTTTGTTATGAGTCACTGTGTCCTTGCTATGTAAAAATGTAACTTTACCACTATCTTAAGACTAAATAGATCTTAAGGGGAACATTGATGAAGGGTTTTCATTTGTTGGGCTGATGTTTACTGCTAAATCTCCATATTCCCTGTCCTTATAATGAATATAACTAGCATATAGGAGAAATAAGTATTAACCTTTTGGATTAATCATGTTCACCTTAGGTTAAATAAATTCCTTTCTTAGTTGTAACCCACTACACCCTCACCCTATAGGAATGCAACTTTATCTGCTACCTTCAGAGGGTGGCACCAGGTTTAAGAAAAAACACCCTTGGAAAAAATAAGTTTTTTGGTTATCAGAAAGAAAAGATCATAAAATGTCAGCAGGCCTCATGGCCAGAAGATGATGTAAAACCCCTAAGACTTTTTTTTATACATTTATGTGAAGCACCTGATTTTGATAAAGGTCAGGACTGCTGACCCCCACGTGACTCTGTATTCATCCCTATGTATAACAAAAGGTATATAAGCAAACCTAAAAAATAAAGAAATCAGATCAGTTTCTGGAAAGACTGATTCCCCCATGTTGTTTCTTTCTTGCTCCCCGTTTTTCTGGCTGAATTCCTATCTGGAGCATGGGTGCTCGCCATGTCTACTTACTTGCCCCCGCTTTTAAGTTCCACGCGAGAAGGAGCCCAAGAAGGGTCACCTTCCGATATTCAAGTGGTGCCAGTGGCCCAACATAGATGGTGCAAATTCCTTGTCTTGGAATTTTATTGGTATCCCACATAAACCAAGTTATTCACCCTCTTTTTCACCACTAATATTTCCTACTACACTATCCATTTCCAATCTCTCTATATATCTGTAATTAAATAAGTTTTTTCCTAGGATGCTGATTCTGTCTCCCCTTCAAATTACCCTGGATCCACCAGAGTTGAACCCCGTCATTTCACTTTTCACTTCAAATTTTAGAAGTGAATATTACTGAATTTCACATTATTTGGCATCACTAATGAATGCTTCACTTGCTATAATTCATTGAAGTGGGTAATCAGTTCAGTTCAGTTGCTCAATCGTGTCCGATCTTTGCGACCCCATGAATCGCAGCACGCCAGGCCTCCCTGTCCATCACCATCTCCCGGAGTTCACTCAGACCCACGTCCATCAAGTCCGTGATGCCATCCAGCCATCTCATCCTCTGTCGTCCCCTTCTCCTCCTGCTCCCAATCCCTCCCAGCATCAGTCTTTTCCAGTGAGTTAACTCTTCTCATAAGGTGGCCAAAGTACTGGAGTTTCAGCTTTAGCATCATTCCTTCCAAAGAAATCCTAGGGTTGATCTCCTTCAGAATGGACTGGTTGGATCTCCTTGCAGTCCAAGGGACTCTCAAGAGTCTTCTCCAACACCACAGTTCAAAAGCATCAATTCTTCGGTGTTTAGCCTTCTTCACAGTCCAGCTCTAACATCCATACATGACCACAGGAAAAACCATAGCCTTGACTAGATGGACCTTAGTCGGCAAAGTAGTGTCTCTGCTTTTGAATATGCTATCTAGGTTGGTCATAACTTTTCTTCCAAGGAGTAAGTGTCTTTTAATTTCGTGGCTGCAGTCACCATCTGCAGTGATTTTGGAGCCCCCAAAAATAAAGTCTGACACTGTTTCTGCTGTTTCCCCGTCTATTTCCCATGAAGTGATGGGACCGGATGCCATGATCTTCGTTTTCTGAATGTTGAGCTTTAAGCCAACTTTTTCACTCTCCTCTTTCATCAAGAGGCTTTTTAGCTCCTCTTCACTATATTATTTATTTAGTATATAAAATATAATAAAGAAAATCACCATATAGGTAGTCATTAGCAATTGCTATAGAAAGTTCAAATATAGCAATTGCTATAGAAAGTTCAAATATAGCAATTCCTATAGAAAGTTCAAAGTCTATATTATTAGGACATAATAGAGTTTGCAAATAGCTTACAAACACCTGAGAAAAGAAGAGAAGTGAAAGGCAGAGGAGCAGGAAAATATACCCAAATGAATGCAGAGTTCCATAGATTAGCAAGTAGAGATAAAGTCTTCTTAAGTGAACAATACAACAAAATAGAGGAAAACAATAGAATGGGAAAGACTAGCGATCTCTTCAAGAAAACTGGAGATACCAAGGGAATATTTCATGCAAACATAAGAACAAGGGAGGACAAAAATGGCAAGAAGCTAACAGAAGCAGAGGAGATTAAGGAGAGCTGGCAAAAATACCCAGATTATCTGTACAGAAAAGCTCTTAATGACCCAGATAGCCACAATGGTGTGGTCACTCACCTAGAGCCAGACATCCTGAAGTGTGTAGTCAAGTGGTCCTTAGGAAGTCTTACTAAAAACAAAGCTAGTGGATGTGGTGTAATTCCAGCTGAGGTATTCCAAATCCTAAAGAATGATGCTGTTAAAGTGCTGCACTCAATATGCCAGCAAACTGGAAGACTCAGGAGTGGCCACAAGTCTGGCAAAGGGCAGTTTTCATTCCAATCCCAAAGAAAGGCAATGCTGAATAATGTTCAAATTATCCTACAATTGCACTCATTTCACATGCTATCAAGATTATGCTCAAAATCCTTGAAGCTAAGCTTCAGCAGTACATGAACAGAGAACTTCCAGATATTCAGGCTGGATTCAGAGAAGGCAGATGATCAAACTGCCAGTATCCATTGAATCATAGATAAAGCCAGGGAATTCCAGGAAAAAATCTACTTTTGCCTCATCGACTCTGCTAAAGCCTTTGACTGTGTGGATCACAACCACCTGTGGAATATTCTTAAAGAGATGGGAATACCAGACCAATTTAGCTGCCTCCTGAGAAATCTGCACGCAGGTCAAGAAGCAACAGTAGGACAGGACATGGAACAATGCAATGGTGGGTTGGTTCAAAATTGAGAAAGGAATATTTTAAGGCTGGATATTGTGACCCTGCTTATTTAAATTAGATGCAGAGTACATCATGTGAAATGCTGGCTGGATGACTCACAAACTGGAATTAAGATTGCAGCAAGAAATATCAACAACCTCAGATAGCAGATGATACCACTTCAATGGCAGAGTGAAGAGGAACTAAAGAGTCTCTTGATGCAAGTGAAACAGGAGAATGAAAAAGATGGCTTAAAGTTCAACAATCAAAAAACAGAGATCTTGGCATCCAGTCCCATCACTTCATAGCAAATAGACGGAGAAAAAGTGGAAACAGCGTCAAATTTCATTTTCTTGGGCTCCAAAATCACTGTGTACAATGACTGCAGCCATGAAATTTAAAAATGCTTGCTCCTTAGAAGTAAAGCTATGACAAAATTAGATGCATATTAAAAAGCAGAGACATCATTTTGCTGACAAAGGTCCATATAATCAAAGCTAGAGTTCCAGAAAAACAACTATTTCTGCTTTATTGACTATGCCAAAGCCTTTGACTCTGTGGATCACAAAAAACTGTGGAAAATTCTGAGAGAGATGGGAATACGAGACCATCTAACCTGCCTCTTGAGAAATCTGTATGCAGGTCAGGAAGCAACAGTTAGAACTGGACATGGAACAACAGACTGGTTCCAAATAGGAAAAGGAGTACGTCAGGCTGTATATTGTCACCCTGCTTATTTAACTTATATGCAGAGTACATCATGAGAAACACTGGACTGGAAGAAACACAAGCTGGAATCAACATTGCTGGGAGAAATATCAATAACCTCAGTATCAATAACCTCAGATATGCAGATGACACCACCCTTATGGCAGAAAGTGAAGAGAAACTAAACAGCCTCTTGATGAAAGTGAAAGAGGAGAGTGAAAAAGTTGGCTTAAAGCTCAACATTCAGCAAACGAAGATCATGTCATCCGGTCCCATCACTTCATGGGAAATAGACGGGGAAACAGCAGAAACAGTGTCAGACTTTTTTGGGGGGGGCTCCAAAATCACTGCAGATGGTGACTGCAGCCACAAAATTAAAAGACGCTTACTTTTTGGAAAAAAAGTTATGACCAACCTAGATAGCATATTCAAAAGCAGAGACATTACTTTGCCGACTAAGGTCCATCTAGTCAAGGCTATGGTTTTTCCAGTAGTCATGTATGGATGTGAGAGTTGGACTGTGAAGAAGGCTGAGCACCGAAGAATTGATGTTTTTGAACTGTGTTGTTGGAGAAGACTCTTGAGAGTCCGTTGGACTGCAAGGAGATCCAATCAGTCCATTCTGAAGGAGATCAACCCTGGGATTTCTTTAGAAGAAATGATGCTGAAGCTGAAGCTCCAGTACTTTGGCCACCTCATGTGAAGAGTTGACTCATTGGAAAAGACTCTGATGCTGGGAAGGATTGGGGGCAGGAGGAGAAAGGGACAACTAAGGATGAGATGGCTGGATGGCATCACGGACTCGATGGACGTGGGTCTGAGTGAACTCCGGGAGATGGTGATGGACAGGGAGGCCTGGCGTGCTGTGATTCATGGGGTCGCGAAGAGTCAGACACGACTGAGCGACTGAACTGAACTGAACTGACGGTTTTTCCAGTAGTCATGTATGGATGTGAGTTTGGACCATAAGGGTGAGAGCCAAAGAATTGATGTTTTCCAGCTATGGTGCTGGAGAGAGTCCCTTGGACAGCAAGGAGATCAAGCCTGTCAACCCTAAAGGAAATAAACCCTGAGTATTCACGTGAAGGACTGATGCTGAAACCGAAGCTCCAATACTTTGGCCACCTGATGCAAAGAGCTGACTCATTGGAAAAGATCCTGATGCTGGAAAAGATTCAATGCAAGAGGAGAAGAGGGCCACAGAGGACTCAATGGACATGTAGTCGTGGATGTGCTCGATCTCTTCAGTCATGTCCGCCTCTGTGACCCCATGGATGGTAGCCCGCTAGGCTCCTCTCTCCATGGAATTTTCCAGGCAAGAATACTGGAGCTTGTTGCCATTTTTTTTTTTTTCCCTAGGGCATCTTCCTCAGCCAGGGACTGAACCTGGGTCTGTTGCATCACAGGCAGATTCCTTACCATCTGAGCCACCAGGGAAGCCCATCATTAATGTGAATTTGAGCAAACTTGGAGATAGTGAAAGGGAAGCTTTGCCTGCTGCAGTCCACAGGGCCACAAAGAGTCAAACTCAGACATGGCTTCATGACTGAACAACAACAATAAATTGGTATATAACTACAGATTTATATTCTATTTTTCTAGATTTTAGAAAGCTAAAAATTAGATGACAGTTAAAATAAAGTTTAAAATGTAGTAACTCTTCTGAATTAGGGACAAGTATCCTTAAATATGAACTGTCAATGGAATTATGATTTCCTCCATTATGATAGAAATGGCACAATGAGATTATAAGGAAAAGAAATAAATAATGCCTAGATTTAGCAAACTTATCTAAAACTTAAACATTGAAGTTACTCTTAACAAGGCATAAATGTTCAGCATTGATGAATGAAGTGAAAGCAAGTTAACAGCAGGGTGATCATGTCCTTTGTCCCCCTATAACTTTTAGAAAGTGAAATCAATTCTCAGAGGAACTCACCAAAGAACAAACTAACTGAAACACTACATATCCAAAGTCTCCTATATTCTGGAGGTGTGTGATGATAAACTTCTTCAAAATACCCAAGTGTATGAATTTCCTGTTTCAGTGACATGGTGATGAGAAATGTACTTTCTCCACTATTGCTTCACTCTGAGCCTTCACAGGGCAGTCTGTGAAGACCACAGACATTGTTTGATTTTCACAGTAACCTGACCACTCAGAGAAGAGGCAGGACTCTGGGCTGTAGAAGGTATGTGTTTCCCTCTCCTTCCTAATCCCTCATCTCATTTATCAGGAGATTACAAATGCCAATGTGGTTCGACTTAGGGACAATTGCTAAGCAAACAAATTAAAGAGATATTGGTATCTGTATTTGATATTTTGGTATTTTAATTTTGGGAGAAAGTAGGAAGAAAATATGAAGTATTTGGGAAGATTTCTGAAAATGTTCAGATTCTTGCCTGCAGACATTATTCAAGTGAATACATACATGTATAACTGATTTTGTTAATCAATACCATTTAAGATGAAGTATCAGGAGCATCAGGACGAGGGACAGTTAACAGTGTATTTTGTTATCAATAGATATATAATTAGATATAGTATTAAACATTTAACTCAGCCCTTAAAAAATAGGTTCTTAAAATGGATTCATAGAATCGTGAATGGCCAATATAATTCTTCACAGATCTAGCTAAAGTAAAAATCACAATATGGTAACTCCAGTAAAATGCTGGATTAACTCAATTATATACAATCAAATGCTTTATAAAAACTTGATCATAATATTGAAAAAAGATAAATCACACTAACACAGAGATTTCTGTCTAATAAATTATATTGCCTGATATGAATAATATCATGGCAATTGTATTAAAATAAGAAATGAAATAAAAGTCAAATTTAATATTAGGTGTTTTACATGCTTTATGTCATATATATTTTTATTCTCATTTTAGATCAGTAAACTCATTTGCTAAATACAAAATAATTTTTAAAGGTCATACATTGTAAATTTCAAAGCCAGAAATAATTGTAGATTGCACTGACTACAGAATCCATTGACTGAATTATTAAGGCACATTATTGACTTTTATAATTGCTGATACAACTAAAGCTGCCCTCTTGACTTAGCAGCCTCAGGAGCTTCCTGGAAGTTTGTACCAGCATTGTCCTTCCATAAATGATGTATGCTTTTCCTTATCATTTTATAATTTCATATCTTAGCCATTGTCAATTGTCAATTACTCATGGAAAATAAGTATTTATTTAATGACATTTTAACATTGTTTTGTCTTTATATGATAAAAAGTTTTGGAGAATTTAGTATGTCATGTGCCATTTCTAACGTAAAATATTTCTTTAATTTTTTAATGATTTCTTAGAGCTCCACAATCACTCAAAATAGAAGAATTATTTGATAGCATCTCATTCCCTTTTCATTAATGAATGTCCCAGTTAAAGTAGTTTAATGCAGAGTGTACTGTTATGCCAATACTGTTATTCCCTCATCATGGAAAGCTGTCTTTAACTTTTAATGGATTTTAAACTTACCTATATAATTGGTGCATTTTTTTTCCAATATGGACTTTAATTTGAACCAAGATATTATAACAATTTTAAAGTATTTCTGTGAATTTTGACTTTCAACTCATCAGGATATTACTGTTCATGAACTTTTTCAGTAATCTACTAATTTTCATTGTTCCAATAAACAAGTAACATTATGTCAAACAAAGAATATTTTTTTAAAATATTCATTTGTTTTTAACTGATTGATGACTGGTTTACAATATTGGTTTGGTTTCTGTCATACATCAGCATAAATTAACCATAGGTGTACATATGTCCCCTCCTTTGAGTTTCCCTCTCACCTCTCGCCCATTCCCACCACTCTTGGTTATTAAATACCAAATACTATTTTTAAAACTACTTACTCTACAATGAAACAGTTGTCTAAAGGTCTACTGAAATGAGAACCAAACTTGGATTTGCTCAGCTGCTAAATGAGTGCTGTTAACAGATCTCATACATCACTCAGTTTAACCTTTCAAGGTTTCTTGTGATTTTATACACCATTTATTAACTACTTATGTAAAGTTTCCATAGAGCAACATCTTGACATTAACAGCCACGGAGATGAAGAACCAAAAGGAAAAATACTCAGAACCGAGTCTGGTTAATGATACCAGGAGACAGCATATGAGAGGTAAGATGGTGAAAAGATCAATTTTAGCAGCTGAGCAGGAGAAACCCTACATGGAATTAAACTTTCAAAATGCCTTTTGTTATGTCAATGGAATGACAGGAGCTACCACTGCAAGTGTAAAGCATTTACCCGCTTACGTGTTTTTATTAATGAGGCTTAGAGCTGGAGTTTGCAATACAATATTCTAATATGACATATGTGCTGCGCTGTGCTTAGTCACCCAGTTGTGTCCGTCTATTTGCAACCACATGGACTGTAGCCCGCCAGGCTCCTCTGTCCATGGGGATTCTCCAGGCATGAATACTGGAGAAGGTTGCCATGCCCTCCTCCAGGACTACATACCCAGGCATTGCTGTAATTTGTAGTCTTTGATCTCCAACTCGTGAAGCCTTATATTTGCTGAAAAAGGAATGGTATATTCTGAGAAGAGGATTGCAATGGTAGATATTGTTTTGAGGTCCAAGTTTGTGTCTTTGAATTCTCACAGATGTGGGATCTTTTGTTCTTCTAAAATAACTGTCTCCATCACTCCTTTCTCAGTGTTTCCTTTTCTCTCCCTGCAGATTCACCATCAGCTCAAGAGAAGCTCATTGTTGTGATCCTGGGAATCATCTGTTTTGTCTTGACGTATACGATAGTGAGAGTGATAACTTTTATTCCACGTAAGTCAAGTTTTGAAAGAATATAATTGAACCTTTCATTTTAATGATCATCAGTGCCTCTAAAATTTTATATTATTATGGAATAGAACTCTTATTTTAATATGTGCATTTAGCCTAAGTATTGAATGGTTATTCTGAGTTGAGCAAAGTATAAATTACAGAATGATTGTAGGGAAAATTAAACATGTACATAGATATTTTCTGATTTCATAACTCAAAGATATACTTTAAGAAACTGAAACACCTTATTGAGAAAAACAAATTAATTCTTCAGATTGCTTGAACCAAGTATTGTAAGAGGTGGTGGAGTCTTTTCTCAGAGATTTTCAAAATATACACCCGCCAGTCTTCGTTACCTCATTAATTATTCTTAAAGCAATATTTTCCAGATCATCCTAAATCCTAAAAACACCATGTTTAAACTAAAAACTACAATTATGATGATTTATTTATATCAATGTAAATATTTTAAAATATTACTTCCATTTTTTTCTAGGTACCCAAATATCAGAACAGAATAAGTCCTCTCTGGTAACAAAGCTCCATAAAGGTACATAATGATTTCAAACTTCTATTATAAATATAGTTCGTATTTTGCCTCTCTCTTAGGCTGGTAAAGATAGAAATAGATTTGGGGAGAAAACATAAATTATAAAATCAGGCAATAATATTCCTAAATAATGATTATAGGAGAGTCTTTCTTCCTATGCAACAATATGATCACCATATCCATTGTTGGCAATTGGCTCTAATTTCCTCCTGCTATAATATGATAAGAGACAAAAATTTTGCTATTCTAAAATAGGAGTTTCATTTCTTGATTTTCAGGATGTGTAAATAGTAGATATTCCTATGTGTTTGCTTTATATGGGGACATATATTAAAGACAGACCCTCTCTATGAATGCATGAATGAGATTTGTTTTATATGTACCAGAATTGAGGTTGCATAGATATGTTATTTTATATATATGTGTGTATGCATACATATGTCTACCTCTATGCATATGTGTAAGTTAATTTTTATTTTTCAAATTCAAACTGTTTTTGAATAGTAATTCATAATCTTTCCTCAGAATATCATTGTGGTCATTGCCCAAAAGACTGGCTTACATATTCCAACAGTTGCTATTATACTAGTCTGGAAAAAAAACCATGGAATGAGAGTTTGATATCCTGTGCTGCTAAGAATTCTACTCTGCTTTATATAGATAATGAAGAGGAAATGGTAAGATATTGAATGTTTCCAACACTTTGCTGAAGGCTTGATTTAGTCAACATTTTATTTGTTAGGATTCACTTGTGCTTTTGTACATATTTGTAGCTTGTTTATTTTAAGGTCTGCTAGTATTCCATTAAACAATGGAATGTAACTTTATGATACTTTATTTACATTTTTATACCATTCATGCATGTGTATTAACTTCTGGTTCTTGCTTTTCATAGAAAACCATGCTTCTACAAATGCTATTAAATTCTAAATTACATTGTGCTATCTAATTTTACCATACATCAAGGAAAATAAACATGATTTTGCCTATAGAATTATGTAATTGCACATCAGATCATGGAATACAAGTTTCAACTTCCCAGCAGCCCCACCCCTCTGTAATACCTTATCACTTCTCCACCTCCTAATTTACTCACTGTCCTGACTTTTGATATTATAGAATCTCTTTGATTGCTTTTGAATCATATCCATGGAATCCCGTGTTTGTGCTTAGTCATTCAATCGTGTCTGACTCTTTGCAACCTCATTAACTTCAGCCTGTCAGGCTCCTGTGTCCACGGAATTTTCCAGGCAAGAATCCTGAAGTGGGTTGCCATTTTCTACTCCAGGACATGGAATCATACAGGTTGTCCCTGTCTCATCACTGCCACATGATATTTTGCAGTTCCTCCAAATTCTTGCATTTATGTGACGTTTGTAAATTTCCACAGCTCATTGTGTGAATTCAACATTTAAGATCCATTCTTTCCAGTGCCTCTGGGTGGAGATGGTCCTCGGGGATAAAGAGGCTTCCTAGCTTCAGTAGCTTTAGTCAAGACATCCCATTTGCTGGTCCCACCCCTACCCTATCACCCAACCCTAGTATCTCTCAGTGGAGGAAACAGAGGCAATTTCTCTGACTGCTCCTTGTTAGTAAGTGTCCTGAGGGATCACCTTGTAAGGCTTACCTGGTGTTGCCTACAAGATTCTCTCAACACACAGAAGGAATGGCTTACCTGTGCTACCCCCAACAGCTGGCTTAGGTATTGGGTGTTTGGGAAGTAAGAGGCTGAGGTCACTTCCACCTGGTTGATGGGGAGCTACAAGATGCCCCTAATTATCATTCCCTCACCTCCCACCTTGTTCTCTCATCACGGAGAAGTGATTAGCGATTACAGAGGAGTGGGGCTGCTGGGAAGTCTCAAGCCACATCACCCTTCTATATCCACCTTTCAGAGTTCTCCTTTCTCATGTCTTTCATTAGTTCCCATGTTTACAGTTGACCTTAGCAGGGAGGAGCAGAGAGAAATGAGTCTCTGACCCCTTGTCTGGTCCACTGGATTCCACCAATACAGAAACAGATGGCTTTGGGGTTTATCTAGTCAAAGAACGGTGTCAGGCTCAGAAAAGCAATTCTTTGGCTCTCCTATCACTTATTTTCTCAATTTCATTTCCTTAATTTCCCTCTGAAACTGAAATTCTGAGAAACATATAATAGTAGAGAAATCCATTGATATTGTCACAATATCCAGAAAAATGAATGTCATGGAATCTATAAGCTTATTTAAAGCCTTGTTAGTTTTGATGGCACCCCACTCCAGCACTCTTGCCTAGAAAATCCCATGGACAGAGGAGCCTGGAAGGCTGCAGTTCATGGGGTCGCTGAGGGCTGTAAACGACTGAGCGACCTCACTTTCACTTTTCATGCATTGGAGAAGGAAATGGCAACCCACTCCAGTGTTCCTGCCTGGAGAATCCCAGGGACGGGGGAGCCTGGTGGGCTGCCATCTATGGAGTCGCACGGAGTTGGACACGACTGAAGCGACTTAGCAGCAGCAGTAGCAGCAGCATGTTAGTTTTGATGTGAGGAAAAATGAAATTATATGAATCAGAATTTTCTTCATTGCACATATTCAATTACTCCACCTTCTTATCCCTGAGGCTTAATGTTAGATGGAGTTCACAGCTCTAAGGATCCCCAAGTTGTTATGCAAGGTGTTTTCTTTTGTATGATCTCTACAACTAATTCATGTCTTTGTAAATATTCCCTTTATTAAATGGCTGTCGAAAAAAAGCAATTTTCCTTATTAACATTAGAACATAGTGAAACTGATAAGTATAAATGTTGAGTTGATTTTCAATCAAAAGTACAGATATTTCTTAATATTTATGGCACTATTAAAACTTCAAACTTTCAACTCATGTTTTTTAGTGTTGGATTAGAATCTAACATGCTCAATTTGCTCAAAGAATGAAAAATGCTATGAAACAACACATCTTTTGACTTGCATTTTAAAAATTAACAAAAACATTTCATAATGACTATTTAAGTGAAAATTCTTTATTTGGGGCTAGGAATTTCTGACGTCCCTATCAATTATATCGTGGATTCAAGTCTCTCGTGAAGGCCGCGGTCATCCTTGGATGTGGCTAAATGGTTCAACTTGCAAACTACAGTAAGTTTGTAAAAAGAATGCTATATAGAGGAGGAAAAATATAAAAAAAAGAAATATTTTTAAAATAATACAAATACATTTGTTTTAGGCAAATTATAGAAAGCTGAAGGAAGATATTGAAAGTTAATAAAATGTTAATACCAATGTTGAAAAATAAGCTACTCTGTAGCCCAATTTCTGAGTAACAAGCTCTTACTGAAATTTTATTAAAGACTTCATTACCCATTTTCAAAATATCTTGTATTACAGTTACATGGAAAATGCTATTGTTTCCTGAGTTGTCTTCATAGAATATAACAGAATTATGCATTTTTCCATAACAGGATAACAGACTATTTACCTGGTGAACATAACTGTGCTGTACAATCTGAATGGGGCATAAGAGCAGAAGACTGTCAGTTTCCAAATGTATATCATTGCAAGCACAAGCTTGAGAATTAAAACATGAGTTTGGATGCTGTTGGGTAACTTGACCTCTTATGAAATGGAAATAATATTCTGATTGCATAGATTTTAAAATGAATTTTATTTTTTTTTCTGATAATGAAAGTTTTTCAAAAGCAGTTGAAATATAATTGTGTGTGCTCATTCGTTCAGTTGTGTCTGACTCTTTGAGACCCCATGGACTATAGGCTGTCAGGCTTCTCTGTCCAAGGAATTCTCCAGACAAGAATACTGGAGTGGTTCTATTCCCAGATTTTTAAGGAATTTCTACACTGTTCTTCACAGTGGCTGTACCAGTTTGCATTCCCATCAACAGTGTAAGAGGGTTTCCTTTTTCTCCACACCCTCTCCAGCTACTGTTGTTTGTCGACTTTTTTATGGTGGCCATTCTGCCCGGCAGAGACGATACCTCATTGTGTTTTTAATTTGCATTTCTCTAGTAATGAGTGATGTTGTGATATGAGAAAGCTACATATCTTTCGTGTGTCTTATTAGCCCTCTGTATATCTTCTTTGGAGAAATGTCTGTTTAGTTCTTTGGCCCACTTTTTGATTGGGTTGTTCATTTTTCTGGTATTGAGCTGCATGAACTGCTTGTATATTTCGGCGCTTGATTCTTTGTCAGTTGTTTCATTTGCTGTTATTGTCTTCCATTCTGAAGGCTGCCTTTCCACCTGGCTTATAGTTTCCTTCGTTGTGCAAAAGCTTTTAAGTTTAACTAGGTCCCATTTGTATTTTTGTTTTTATTTCCATTACTCTGCAAGGTGGGTCATAGAGGATCTTGCTGTGATTTCTGTCAGAGGGTGTTATGCCTCGGTTTTCCTCTAAGAGTTGTAATAGTCTCTGGTGGTGTTACATTTAGATCTTTAATCCATTTTGAGTTTATTTTTGTTTATGGTGTTAGAAAGTGTTCTAGTTTCATTCTTTTGCATATGGTTGACTGGTTTTCCCAGCATTTGAATCAGTTCTAATGAGGTGCATGAAACTGGAGCCTATTATACACAGGGAACTAAGTCAGAAAGAGAAGCATCAATACACTATATTAATGCATATATATGGACTTTAGAAAGAAGGTAACAACGATCCTATACACAAGGCAACAAAAGAGACACAGATGTAAAGAACAGACTTTTGGAGTATGAGGGAGAAGGCGAGGGTGGGATGATTTGAGAGAATAGCATTGAAATGTGTATATTGTCATACATCAACATGAATCAGCCATGGGTGCGCATGTGTTCCCCCATCCAGAACCCCGCACTCACCTTCCTCCCTCCTCCATCCTTTGGATTGTTTCAGAACACCAGCTCTGAGTGTCCTGCTTCATGCATCCAACTTGCACTGGTCATCTCTTTTATGTATGGTAATATAAAAAAAAAGACTACTGGGCAGATTATCATTTCATATTCCTTGGAGGATCTTCCTGACCCAGGGATCAAACCCTCATCTCCTGCACTGGCAGGCAGTTTCTTTACCACTAGTGCCACCTGGAAAACCCCATTGAAATATCGTATACACATCCAAAAATATAGGTATCATTCTTTTGTGTCTCACTTTTTTTGCTCAACAGTATGTTTATGGCATTCAAACTTCTAAAAGAGTGCATATTGTGTGAGCCCATTTCCATGTAATATCAAAAATAGGAGTAGAGAGACCAAAAGTAGATTAGTGATTACTACGGGTTGTGAAGAGACGGAATAGGAAAAGACTGCAAATTGATTAGTGATGAATGTTCTCTAGAGTTTGATAGTAGTGATATTCATAAACTGTGAATAAATTTAAAATCATGGATCTATATATTTTAAATGGATAAATTTTATGCTCTGTAAATTACACCTCATCAAAGTTTTTTTAAAAATAACTGCTTTGGGACTGCATTAAATTTTTACAATAATTTATGAGATATTGTCTTACAATATTGACTCTTCCAGGCAATATCATGCTTTATCCTTCCAATCAATTAGGTTTTCTTTAAATTCTCCCTATTTTATTGATCAATTTTTATTTATTATTTATTTGAGTGACACTGTTCAGCATGTGTATTTTGATTCAGTGACCAGGGATCGAACGCCCACTCCCTGCACTGGGAAGCAAGTAATCCGAACCACTGGAGCACCAGCAAAATTCCCCTATAATATTTTATAGTTCCCAACATTGAAATTTCACACAAATATGGACATTTCATATCCATACTTTTGTAAATAGCAATTTTGTTTTTAAATTTGTAGTAATTGTTGCTGCTGCAAATAGAATTGTGCCCAATGACTTCTCTGATTGTATGTATTAATTTTATCATTTCAAATATATATTCCTCTGGATTTTTAATGTATCTAAATAGTGCAACTCTGAATAATCACGTTTTATTTCTTCCCTCCAGGTGCAATAACTTTTTCTTATTTTTCTTTTCTGTTATTTTTTTTCTTGTTTTTGACTTATTTTTACCTAATTGGCTTTTATTTCCAATGTTGAACAGATGGTACAGCAAAGATCTTATAAGTATCCTTTCTATACTGGGGGAAAATGTTTCAATATTTCATGCTCAAATATGAGGTGTTTTTTAAGGTTTTTTCATATACCTTTCTAACATGAAAGCAATTCTATAGTATTCATAATTTTCTTAGGTTTTTTATGCAATCAGTCATGTTACCATTTTACTATTTTTCTTTCAATGGAATGAGAAAATTTTTAAATGCTTTCGAAATATCTCTTTCCTTCAAATGTTGACCAATTATGCATTCCTGAAATGAAACCACAAAAATCATTCTGTATTTGCTTCCTTTGACAAATCATTGCATATATCACATTTAGATTAAGATGATTTTCTTCATCCATTATCACAAAGAGTTTGGACTGAATCCATTAATATTATGTGACTTGACAGGTTTTGTTATCAAGGCTCTATGGAAGCCTCTGTTTTATGGTGAAAGACCTGGCATAGTTTTAAGTGTTATTATTCACTACTGTTACCATTAAAGCTCCTAGAATTATTTGTAAGGTTTATCAGTTCAGTTCAGTTCAGTCTCTCAGTTGTGTCCAATTCTTTGCAACCCCAAGAACTGCAGCACATCAGGCCTCCCTTTCCATCACCAACTCCCAGAGTTCACTCAAACTCATGCCCATTGAGTCAGTGATGCCATCCAGCCATCTCATCCTCTCGTCCCCTTCTCCTCCTGCCCCCAATCCCTCCCAGCATCAGAGTCTTTTCCAATGAGTCAACTCTTTGCAAGAGGTGCCCAAAGTACTGGAGTTTCAGTTTTAGCATCATTCCTTCCAAAGAACACCCAGGACTGATCTCCTTTAGGATGGACTGGTTGGATCTCCTTGCAGTCCAAGGGACTCTCAAGAGTCTTCTCCAACACCATAGTTCAAAAGCATCAATTCTTCGGTGCTCAGCTTTTTTCACAGTCCCACTCTCACATCCATACATGACTACTGGAAAAACCATAGCCTTGACTAGATGGACCTTTGTTGGCAAAGTAATGTCTCAGTGAACTTAAAAAATTTAACACATGTTAAAGTTATACAGGTTTATAGTTATTGTACTTCATTAGGTAATTTCCATTTTCTAGACATTCTATTTCATATAGATAGTAAAATGGTTTCATAACACAGCTTTATTGTCTACTTAACATCCGTAAAAACCATAGTGGTTTTGTCAGGTTTCAGTTCAGTTCAGTCACTCAGTCATGTCCGACTCTTTGTGATCCCATGGACTGCAGCATGCCAGGCTTCCCTGTCCATCACCAACTCCCGGAGCTTGCTCAAACTCATGTCTATCGACTCAGTAATGCCATCCAACCATCTCATCCTCTGTTGTCCCTTTCTCCTCCTGCCTTCAATCTTTCCCAGCATCAGGGTCTTTTCCAATGAGTCAGTTCCTCCCATCAGATGGCCAAAGTATTGGAGTTTCAGCTGCAGCATCAGTCCTTCCAGTGAATATTCAGGACTGATTTTCTCCAAGATGGACTTGTTTGATCTCCTCCCAGTCCTAGGGACTCTCAAGAGTCTTCTACAACACCATAGTTCAAAAGCATTAATTCTTCAGTGCTCAGCTTTCTATATGGTCCAACTCTCACATCCATACATGACTACTGAGAAATCAAGCTTTGACTAGATGGATCTTTGTCGGCAAAGTAATGTCTCTGATTTTCATATGCTGTCTAGGTTGGTCATAGGTTTCCTTCCAAGTAGCAATCGTCTCTCAATTTCATGGCTGCAGTCAAATCTGGAGTGATTTTGGAGTCCAAAAAAATAAAGTCTCTTACTGTCTCCATTGTTTCTCCATCTTTTTGCCATGAAGTAATGGGACTGGATACCATGATCTTCACTTTTTGAATGTTAAGTTTTAAGCCAGCTTTTTCACTCTCCTATTTCATTTTCATCAAGAGGCTCTTTAGGTCTTTGCTTTCTACCGTAAGGGTGATGTCATCTGCATGTCCAAGGTTATTGATATTTCTCCCAGCAATCATGATTCCAGCTTGTGCTTCATCCAGCCCAGTATTTCTCATGATGTACTCTGCATATAAGTAAAATAAGCAGGGTGACTATATACAGCCTTGATGTCCTCCTTTCCCAATTAGAAACTAGTCTGTTGTTCCTTGTCCAGTTCTAATTACTGCTTCTTGATTTGCATACAGATTTCTCAGGAGGAGGCCAGGTGGTCTGGTATTCCTATCTTAAAGAATTTTCCACAGTTTGTTGTCATCTATAGTCAAAGGCTTTGGTGCAGTCAACAGAGCAAAAGATGTTTTTCTGAAAGTCTCTTGCTTTTCCGATGATCCAACAGACGTTGGCAATTTTATCAACAAAGAATCAAATTGCTTACATCTATTGGATTGTCGTGTTTATACAGATATAAAAGATTCATGTTTTCTCTATTCTCCAAGTGTCATTTATTGATTTTATTGTCTTTCAAATGAAAACAGCTTTGACCCTTTTATTCCGCTCCATTATAATTATTTCCTTTTCATGATTTTTCATATTTGCTATTCTCTTCCTTCGTCTTTATGTCAATTACCTTAATTTCACCAAAATTGCTTTTTCATTTCAAGTTTCTTTTCAAGCATACTCAGATTTCTTCTTTCTTTTTTTTTTTTTTGTTTAAAATGTATGCATTTAAGGCAATTAATATGTCACAAGACAGAATCTTGCTGTTACATTTTTCTTTTAATTCATACACAATTATGAAATTTGACTTTGGATTTTTCCTTGGTTCATATGTTATTTAGAAATAGATTACTGAATGTAAAACCCGATAAAGATTTTCAAAATTTTGGTTATTTACTTTTATTTTAGGCAAACTGGTTAGAAAATTTTCATGAATCTGGAAATATTCTGTATGCCTATTACATATGGCTGATGCAACTATGAAATGAATCTGAAATGTTTATTTCTTCTAATTAGGTTAAAAATTAACTTTGAATATTCACATTTCAAGTGCCCATTTGCCAAATTTGGCTGGGGGCTAGTGCAATGACACTATAGTTCTGTAGTTTTTTTAGTAATGTAACTGGACATAGGAGTATATAGCAAATTTTTGGAAAATGTTCATGTGAACTTAAAAGATAAGAATATTCTATCTTAGTGTATGTGTATGTGTTCATATATGTACTGGTTAATTGTCTAACAGATATTTCTATTGCCTACTGCTATATCTGCTTGCTTGATAAGCAGTGGTGATAAATTGTTTAAATCTCCATTTATGACTGTTTATGACATATGACTCTTTATGACATTATGATTCCACTTATGACATTTACTTATGCATGATTTTCAAATCTGTGTTGAACTTGTACTATTCAGTATATACATTTTTAAATTGCTAATAGCTTAGATACTCAGTACATAATTATTAAACATGCTCCATCTTTTGTAACGTGGTTCTTGCTTTATATTGTGAGAGTACATTAACTAAAGCAATTTGTGTTCTTTTTCTTTACTTTCCTATTCATGGCTTTTGATAAAATAATATGACTCTTAAGTTAGCCGTTATTAAAATAACTGTTTTACTTACATAGCTGTGTTAAACAAAATATTTTAAGATATAAACATTCTTAGAATTTAAATGGAAAGCTAGTCCATATATATTTAATATAAATTTAAAATTATCATATGCTCTATTTACATATATTATTTATATGCAAGTACATATAGTTAATATTTAAGTGTAATATATTTTTACTTTGAATTCTACATTATCTTGCTTTCTTATCTTTCACAATAAATATTTTTAACTTTATACAAATTTATAAATTTAATCTGTCTTAGTTCTATAAGTGCCCTACATTTTACAGCATGCATTCTTTACTTAATAGTCTAGTAAGTTCATATTTTTGTACTTTTCTCAAACAATGAAAAGATATAATTTCTCTCTACCCTTTTCACTGCTCATGCCATTTTTGCTCCCTTGAATTCTAATACAAACATATATGCACAATTTGATTCTTTGTCATTACTATTTTACCTGTCAATATCTATTTGGATATATCCACATAAGTTCTTTTCTTCAATTCTTCTTTCCTTTCTGCATATCCAAATTTTCAGCTAAAATAAGAGTTTCTTCTTTATAAGACCTTAAAATGTTTCCTTTACATAGAGTCATTTGGTAATTTTGGCAATCTCCCTCCATTTAAAAAACTTCCTTGGAAACGAATCCATCTAGCCATCATGTTAAAAGGGTATTTGCACTTACTATGTCCCATCACTTCATGGGAAATAGATGGGGAAACAGTAGAAACAGTGTCAGACTTTATTTTGTGGGACTCCAAAATCACTGCAGATGGTGATTGCAGCCATGAAATTAAAAGACGCTTACTCCTTGGAAAGAAAGTTATGACCAACCCAGATAGCACATTCAAAGCAGAGACATTACTTTGCCAACAAAGGTCCATCTAGTCAAGGCTATGGTTTTTCCAGTGGTCATGTATAGAGGTGAGTGTCGGACTGTGAAGAAAACTGAGCACTGAAGAATTGATGCTTTTGAACTGTGGTGTTGGAGAAGACTCTTGAGAGTCCCTTGGACTGCAAGGAGATCCAACCAGTCCATCCTAAAGGAGATCAGTCCTGGGTGTTCTTTGGAAGGAATGATGCTAAAGCTGAAACTCCAGTACTTTGGCCACCTCATGTGAAGAGTTGACTCATTGGAAAAGACTGATGCTGGGAGGGATTAGGGGCAGGGGGAGAAGGGGACGACAGAGGATGAGATGGCTGGGTGGCATCAGTGACTCGATGGACATGAGTTTGAGTGAATTCGGGGAGTTGGTGATGGACAGGGAGGCCTGGTGTGCTGCAATTCATGGGATTGCAAAGAGTCAGACACGACTGAGTGACTGAACTGAACTGATGGATATCCAATTTATCTATCTCTCTTAGGTCACTAGGTACTGTCATTTTAGATATAGTCACAAACGTATTTATGCAGTAAATTCAAAATACTCTTAGATTCTGAGTATTTATCTTGGCTGTATGTGGATTAACCATAGATTTTATTAAAGTTAAATGCCAGAAGAATCAACATATTTGGGCATGTAACCAATGACATGATGTGTACAAAATTATGTAACTGTAACCAGCAAAGTGTATGATAACATGATGTTTAAGGCTTACCTCGTAGCTCAGCTGGTAAAGAATCTGCCTACATTACAGGAGACTTTTGTTCAATCCCTGGGTTGGGCAGATCTCCTGAAGAAGGGAATAGCTACCCACTCCAGAATTCTTGCCTGGAAAATTCCGTGGACAGAGGAGCCTGAAGGGCTACTTTTCATGGATTCACAAAGAGTTGGACACAACTGAGTGACTTTCACTTTTCACTTCAAATTTTAAAAGTGAACATTACTGAATTTTATGTTTTTTGGCATCACTAATGGATGCTTCACTTGCTATAATTCAATGAAGTGGGTAATAGAATATTATTTATTTAGTTTATTAATATAAAATATAATAAAGATAATCACCATATAGGTAGCCATTAGAAATTGCTATAGAAAGTTCAAATATTAATCTATATTATTAGGACATAATACAGTTTGCAAATAGCTTACAAACAGCTTACAAATATCTGAGAAAAGAAGAGAAGTGAAAGGCAGAGGAGCAGGAAAAGATGTACCCAACTGAATGCAGAGTTCCATAAATTAGCAAGGAGAAAGTCTTCTTAAGTGAACAATACAAAGAAATAGAGGAAAACAATAGAATGGGAAAGACTAGAGATCTTTTCAAGAAAATTGGAGATACCAAGGGAATATTTCATGCAAAGATAGGCACAAGGGAGGACAAAAATGGCAAAGACCTAACAGAAGCAGAAGAGATTAAGGAGAGGTGGCAAGAATACCCAGAATACCAGTACAGAAAAGCTCTTAATGACCCAGATAACCACAATGGTGTGGTCACTCACCTAGAGCCAGACATCCTGAAGTGTGAAGTCAAGTGGGCCTTAGGAAGCCTTACTAAAAACAAAGCTAGTGGATGTGGTGTAATTCCAGCTGCGCTATTTCAAATACTAAAGAATGATGCTGTTAAAGTGCTGCACTCAATACGCCAGCAAACTGGAAGACTCAGCAGTGGCCACAGGACTGGAAAAGGTCAGTTTTCATTCCAATCCCAAAGAAAGGCAACACTGAATAATGTTCAAATTATCCTATTACACTCATTTCACATGCTCTCAAGATTATGCTCAAAATCCTTGAAGCTAAGCTTCAGCAGTACATGAACAGAGAACTTCCAGATATTCAGACTGGATTCAGAGAAGGCAGACAATCAAATTTTCAACATCCATTGGATCATAAAGAAAATAAAGGAATTCCAGAAAAACATCTACTTTTGCCTCATTGACTCTGCTAAAGGCTTTGATTGTATGGATCACAACTAGTGTGGAATATTCTTAAAGAGATGGGAATACCAGACAACCTTACCTGCCTCCTGAGAAACCTATATACAGATCAAGAAGCAACAGTTAGAACCGGACATGGAACAACGGACTGGTTTCAAATTGGGAAAAGAGTACATCAAAGCTGTATATTGTCACCCTGTTTATTTAACACATATGCAGAGTACATCATATGAAATGCTGGGCTGGATGACTCACAAACTGGAATTAAGATTGCAGGGAGAGATATCAACAACCTCAGATAGGAGATGATACCACTTTAATGACAGAAAGTGAAGAGGAACTAAAGAGCTTCTTGATGCAGGTGAAACAGGAGAATGAAAAAGATGGCTTAAAATTCAACAATCAAAAAATAGAAATCATGGTATCCAGTCCCATCACTTCATAGTAAATAGACGGAGAAAAAGTGGCTGCTGCTGCTAAGTTGCTTCAGTCATGTCCGACTCTGTGACCCCATGGACGGTAGCCCACTAGGCTCCTCTCTCCATGGAATTTTCCAGGCAAGAATACTGGAGCATGTTGCCATTTCTTTCTCCAAGGGATCTTCCTCAGCCAGGGATTGAACCTGGGTATGTTGTATCACAGGCAGATTCTTCACCATCTGAGCCAAGGAAGCCCCTCGATGGACATGAACCTCAGCAAACTCAGGGAGATAGTGAAGGACAGGGAAGCTTTGCCTGCTGCAGTCCACAGGGTCACAAAGAGCCAGACACAGCATCATGACTGAACAACAACAATAAACTGGTAAATAACTACAGATTTACATTCCATTTTTCTAGATTTTAGAAAGCTAAAAATTAGACGACAGTTAAGATAAAGTTTAAAATGTAGTAATATCAATAACGTCAGATATGCTGATGACACCACCCTTATGGCAGAAAGTGAAGAAGAACTAAAGAGCCTCTTGATGATAGTGAAAGAAGAAAGTGAAAAGTTGGCTTAAGGCTGAACATTCAGAAAACTAAGATTGTGGCATCTGGTCCCATCACTTCATGGCAAATAGATGGGGAAAAAGTGGAAACAGTGGCAGAGTTTATTTTGGGGGGCTGTGGCTCAGAGGTTAAAGCATCTGACTCCAATGCAGGAAACTCGGGTTCAATCCCTGGGTCGGGAAGATCCCCGGGAGAAGGAAATGGCAACCCAGTCTAGTATTTTTGCCTGGAGAATCCCATGGACAGAGGAGCTTGGTAGGCTACAGTCCACAGGGTCACAAAGTGTCGGACACGACTGAGTGACTTCACTTTCACTTTCAAAATCACTGAAGATGGTGATTGCAACCATGAAATTAAAAGATGCTTACTCCTGGAAGAAAAGTTATGACCAACCTAGACAGCATATTTAAAAGCAGAGACATTACTTGTTAACAAAGGTTCTTCTAGTCAAGGCTATGGTTTTTCCAGTAGTCATGTATGGATGTGAGAGTTGGACTGTGAAGAAAGCTGAGTGCTGAAGAACTGATACTTTTGAACTATGGTGTTGGAGAAGACTCTTGAGAGTCCCTTGGACTGCAAGGAGATCCAACCAGTCCATCGTAAAGGAGGTCAATCATGAGTGTTCATTGGTAGGACTGATATTGAAACTGAAACTCATTTGAAAAGACCCTAATGCTAGGAAAGATTGAGGGCAGGAGGAGAAGGGGACAACAGAGGATAAGACGGTTGGATGGCATCCCTGACTCAATAGACATGAGTTTGTGCAAGCTTCAAGTGTTGGCAATGGACAGGGAAGCCCAGCGTGCTGCAGTCCATGGGGTCACAAAGAGTCAGACATAACTGAACGACTGAACTGAACAAGCAAGGGGAATGGGGAGCTCATGTTCAAAAGATCCAGACTCCTTGATGGATTTGGGGGAAGGGTTATTAAAGACTCAGGGAGATAGTGAAGGCCAGGGAAGCTTGGTGTGCTACAGTCCATGGGATCACAAAGAGTCAGACATGACTTCGTTACTGAACAACAACAATAAATTAGGGTGTAACTATAGATTTACATTTCATTTTTCTAGATTTTAGAGAGCTCAAATTTAGACAGTTAAAAGTTAAAATGTAGTAACTCTTCTGAAGGCTTCCCTTGTGGCTCAGCTGGTGAAGAATCCGCCTGCAATGTGAGAGACCTGGGTTTGATCCCTGGGCTGGGAAGATCCCCTGGAGAAGGGAAAGGATACCCTGTCCAGTATTCTGGCTTAGAGAATTCTATGGACTGTGCAGTCCATGGGGTTGCAGAGTCAGACACGACTGAGAAACTTCCACTTTCATTTTCAACTCTTCTGAATTAGGGACTGCTGCTGCTGCTGCTAAGTCGCTTCAGTCGTGTCTGACTCTGTGCGATCCCAGAGACGGCAGCCCACCAGGCTTCCCCATCCCTGGGATTCTCCAGGCAAGAACACTGGAGTGGCTTGCCATTTCCTTCTCCAATGAATGAAAGTGAAAATTGAAAGTAAAGTCGCTCAGTCGTGTATGACTCCTAGCGACCCCATGGACTCCAGCCTACCAGGCTCCTCCGTCCATGGGATTTTCCAGGCAAGAGTACTGGAGTGGGTTGCCATTGCCTTCTCCAGAATTAGGGACAAGTATCCTTAAATATAAACTGTTAATGGAATTATGGTTTCCTCCGTTACAATAGAAATGACACAATGAGATTATAAGGAAATAAATAATGCCTTGATTTACCAAACTTATCTAAAAGTAAAACTCAAACATTGAAGGTACTCTTGACAAGACCTAAGTGTTCAGCCAGCATTGATGAATGAAATGAAAGCTAGTTAACAACATGGTGATCACGTCCTTTGTCCCCCATTATCTTTCAGAAAGTGAAAACAATTCTCAGAGGTACTTGCCAAACGACAAATTAACTGACACTACATATCCAAAGTCTCCTGTATTCTGGAGTTTTGTGATGAGATAAACAATCTTCAAAATACCCAAGTGTAAGAATTTCCTGTTTCAGTGACATGGTGATGAGAAGTGTATTTTTTCCACTATTGCTTCACTCTGGGCCTTCACAGGGCAGTTTGTGAAGATCATAGTTTTTTTTGTTTGTTTGTTTGTTTGTTTGTTTTTTAATCACAATAACCTGGCCACCCATGAGAGGAGGCAGGACTTTGGCCTGTAGAAGGTACGTGTCTCCCTCTCCTTCCTAATTCCTCATCTCATTTAGCAGGAGATTACAAATGCCAGTGTGGTTCAATTTAGGGATAATTGCTATGCAACCAAATTAAAGAGATATTGGTATCTGTATTTGATATTTTGGTATTTTAATTTGGGGGAAAAGTAAGAAGAAAATATGAAGTATTTGGGAAGATTTCTGAAAATGTTCAAATTCTTGCCTTCAGACATTATACAAATGCATACACACATGTGTAACTGAGTTTGTAAATCAATGCAATTAAAGTGAAGTCTCATGAGCATCAGAAAAGGACCAGTTAAACATTGTATTCAGAGAAGGCAATGGCACCCCACTCCAGCACTCTTGCCTGGAAAATCCCATGGACGGAGGAGCCTGGTGGGCTGCAATCCATGGGGTCGTTAAGAGTCGGACACGACTGAGCGACTTCACTTTCACTTTTCACTTTCATGCATTGGAGAAGAAAATGGAAAGCCACTCCAGTGTTCTTGCCTGGAGAATCCCAGGGATGGTGGAGCCTGGTGGGCTGCCATCTCTGGGGTTGCACAGAGTCGGACACAACTGAAGCGACTTAGCAGCAAACATTGTATTATGTCATCAATAGACATATAATTAGATATATTATTAAATATTCTTAAACTGGATTCATTAAATTGTGAAGGGCCAATGTAATTCTTTACAGATCTAGTTGAAATAAAAACCAGAACATGGTACCTTCAGTAAAATGCTGGCTTAAGCTCAGTTATATACCATCAAATGCTTTAGAAAAACATGAACATAATATTGAAAAAAAGATAAACCACACTGACACAGAGATTTCTAATAAATTATGTTGCTGAATATGAATAATATCATGGCAATCATATTAAAATAAGAAATATAATAAAAAGTCATATGTAATATTAAATGTTTTACACACTTTATATCCTACATATTTTTATTCTCATTTTAGATTAGTAAACTTGCTTGCTAAATACTAAATAATTTTTAAAGATCATGCATTGTAAATTTCATAGCCAGATTTAATCTAGATTTCACTGACTACAGAATCCATTGACTGAATTATTAAAGTACATTATCTAACATTATAATTGCTGATACAACTAAAGCTATCCTCATTGAATTACAGCCTAAGAATCTTCCTGGAAGTTTGTACCAACATTGTTCTTCCATAAATGAAGTACGCTTTTTCTTATCATTTTGTCATCTCATATCTTAGCCATTATCAACTGCCAATTAATCATGTAAAATAAGTATTTATTTAATAATATTTTTAGCATTGTTTTGTCTTTTTATCATACAACGTTTTGAAGAGGTTAATATGTCATGTAACATTTTTAGCATGTAAAATATTTCTTTAAAATTTTAATGATTTCTTAGAGCTCCACAATCACTCAAAAGAGAAGAGTTATTTGATAGTATCTCATTCCCCTTTCATAAATGAATGTCCTAATTAAAGAAGTTTAGTGCAGAAAGTACTATATATGCCAATACTGCAATTCCCTCATCCTTAGAAAGCTGTCTTTAACTTTTAATGGATTTTAAAATTATCAATATAATTGGTGCATCATTTTTTGCAATATGGCATTTTAATTTAACACAGTTATTATAACAGTTTTAAAATGTAACTGTGAAAGACGACTTCAGATTGATCAGGATATTGCTATTCGTGAACTTTTTCATTAATCTACTAATTTTCATTGTTCCAATAATGAAGTAACATTATGTCAAACAGGAATATTATTTTTCTAATTTTTTTTTATTTTTAATTGATTGACAATTGGTTTACAATATTGGCTTGATTTATGTCATTCACCAACATGAATTAGCCATAGGTGTTCATACGTTCCCTCCCTCTTAAATCTCCCTCTCACCTCCTGCCCATTCCCACTCCTCCAGGTTATTAAAAATGGAATACAATTTTTAAAATGACTTACTCTATCATGAAACAGTTGTCTAAAGGTTTATGGAAATGAGAACTAAACTTGGACTTTTTCAGCTGCAGAATGAGTGCTATTATGGTCTCACACATCACCCAGGTTAACCCTTCAAGGCTTCTTGTGATTTTTTACACCATTTATTAACCACTTATGTAAAGTTTCCATAGATCACAATTCTTGACATTAAACAGCCAAGGAGATGAAGAACCAAAAGGAAAGCTACTCAGAACCGAGTCTGGTTAAGGACACCAGGAGACAGCAAATGAGAGGTAACTCAAAGATATACTTTAGGAAACTGAAACACCTTATTGAGAAAACTAAATTAACTATTGAGAGTGCTTAAACCAAATACTGTTAAGAGGTGGTGGAGTCTCTTCTCTAAGGCTTTTGAAATATACACACCCTGGTTTTCATTATCTCACTAATTATTCTTAAAGCAATTTTTTCCAGATCATCCTAAATCCTAAAAACACCACGTTTAAACTAAAAAACTAAAATTATTATGAATTATTTAGATCAACGTTAATCGTTTAAACGATTACTTCCATTTTTTTCTAGGTACCCAAATACCAGAACAGAGCAAGTCCTCTCCAATAACAAAGTTCCAGAAAGGCACATAATGATTTCAAACTTCTAATACAAATATAGCTTATATTTTGTCTCTCTCTTAACCTAGTGAAAATAGGAATAGATTTGGGGGTAGAATATAAATTATAAAATCAGCCATATATAAAATAGATAGCCAACAGGAATTTGCTGTGTGGCTCAGGAAACTCAAACAGGGGCTCTGTATCAACCTAGAGAGGATGGAGAAGGAGAAGGGAGGGAGGTTCAAAGGGAGGGTTCAACCTAGATAGCATATTCAAAAGCAGAGACATTTCTTTGGCGACTAAGGTCCATCTAGTCAAGGCTATGATTTTTCCAGTAGTAATGTATGGATGTGAGAACTGGACTGTGAAGAAGGCTGAGTGCTGACAAACTGATGCTTTCGAACTGTGGTGTTGGAGAAGGCTCTTGAGAGTCCCTTGGACTGCGAGGAGATCCAACCAGTCCATTCTGAAGGAGATCAACCCTGGGATTTCTTTGGAAGGAATGATGCTAAAGCTGAAACTCCAATACTTTGGACACCTCATGCGAAGAGTTGACTCATTAGAAAAGACGCTGATGCTGGGAGGGATCGGGGGCAGGAGGAGAAGGGGACGACAGAGGATGAGATGGCTGGATGGCATCACTGACTCGATGAACGTGAGTCTGAGTGACCTCCGGGAGTTGGTGATGTACAGGGAGGCCTGGAGTGCTGCGATTCATGAGGTCGCAAAGAGTTGGACACAACTGAGCGACTGAACTGAACTGATGGCTGATTCATGTTGAGGTTTGACAGAAAACAACAAAATTCTGTAAAGCAATTATCCATCAATAAAAATTTTTTTTAAAAAAATCAGACAACAAATATTCCTAAATAATGATTATAGGAGAGTCTTTCTCTCTATGCAACAATATGCTCACCATATGAATCGTAGGCAATTGACTCTAATTTTACACTGCTATAATATAAGAGATAAATAAATTTTGCTATTCTAAAACAGAAGCTTTTGGTATCATATCTAAGAAACCATTGCCTAATTCAGGATCATAGCTTTCACCTATGTTATCTATATCATAGTTTTAACTTATTCATGTGTGTGCTTGATCCATTTTAAGTTAATTTTCATATGTCACATAAGGGATATGTCACATATGAAATATGAGATATGAGATATCATTCCATTTATTTAGGTCTTTAATTTTTATGATTTTGGGGTTTTTTTGTTCAAGTACTTAAAATTTTTTAATATAAATTTATTTATTTTAATTGGAGGCTAATTACTTTACAATATTGTACTGGTTTTGTCATACATTGACATGAATCCACCACAGGTGTACATGTGTTCCCCATCCTGAACCCTCCTCCCACCTCCCTCCCCATACCATCCCTCTGGGTCATCTCAGTGCACTCGCCCCAAGCATCCTGTATCATGCATCGAACCTGGACTGGCTGTTCATTTCACGTATGATAATATACATGTTTCAATGCCATTTCTCCCAAATCATCCCACCCTTGCCCTCTCCCACAGAGTCCAAAAGACTGTTCTATACATCTGCGTCTCTTTTGCTGTCTCGTATACAGGGTAATCATTACCATCTTTCTAAATTCCATATATATGCGTTAGTATACTGTATTGGTGTTTTTCTTTCTAGCCTACTTCACTCTGTATAATAGGCTCCAGTTTCATCCACCTCATTAGAACTGATTCAAATGTATTCTTTTTAATGGCTGAGTAATACTCCATTATATTTCATATACCTTCGTTAAATGTATTCCTGAATATTTTATTATTTTTGATGTTATTATAAATGGAACATTTTTCTTCATGTTATTTTCAGATTAGCCATTGCTAGTGTTGAGATCACAAGCTTTACCTTAAAAATTCAAATACCTTAGCATCCCTAAAGTCTTTTTTATGATGTAATTTTTATCTTCCTTTATAGTCTTATCTCACTAAAAGGCACAAGAATAAAAATCCTGAACTTTAATTGACATATTATTATTTAAATTATGCCTATTAGTCTGCCCCATGTTATGTTTTCCTAGAGCTAATTATGTACAATAAAGTTTTCCAAGGTTTATTACCAGACCCTCCATTGGACAATGGACACAAGAAAATTCTGCATTTAAAAACATGACTTTCAAAGAGAACTTAATAGAGGTATGTAGATATAAGACTGAAACAGACAAGTTTCTTCTCTGCTTCTCTCAATAAGTGGATAGCCTGCTCAATTTGTTATTTTAGACTCAGCCAATTGTGGAGCCCAACTTTCATTTTATTTAATTTCAGAAAAAAATACTCATCTTTCCCAGTAGTTAGATTCCTCTGTACACATGATATATTCTTTTAAATCACCATTTCTCCAAATAATACTTTTTCTACCAAAAAATTCTACATCTTCTTTAGCATATTCTCTAATCATTATTATATGCTCTCATATGGGTATGTAGATTAGGTACTAGGTTAGTGTATCAATGCTAAGTTAAGATCAGCTCTGTACCTATAGATTTTACTCAGTCTAGAGAATACAAAGAAGTTGTTTTCCCTTCTGAAGTCCTCTCTGTAGAGGTTGTGAGCAAAAACATCAATTTTCTAAGATATATTTGCTAGAGAATTTTACTAATATTATCTATAGATTTGGAGGAGCGTAAGTCATCTCCCTAAGGCCAGGAAAATCAATGTTTTTACAAGAACTAGAAAGGATTCCTCAGTAGCTAAGTTTCAGAGCATTTCTTTTAAGATACACTCTGAATGGTCTCTGGGGAATATTTTTTGTTTTCAAGGAAAGGAATGTAAAAGTAAATTGTTGTGTTATGGACAGAAATGTTACTACTTTTTGGATGAATTGAAGAATTTTGAAGACAGTAAAAATATCTGGAAGCAAATGGCCTCCACACTTCTTAATATAGAAGATAAGGAAGAACTCGAGATGCATTACTGTTTTCCATCTCACACTGTGTTTATCTGGCCATTAGTTGTTGCCTAAATCTGTTTTTGGTCTTTTGGCTGCCCTGGATCTTCCTTGCTGCCCTTTGGCTTTCTCTAGTTTCAGTGAGACGGCTTCTCACTCAGGTGACTTCTCTTGTTGTGGAGTATGGGCTCTAAAGTGTGGGCTCAGCGCTTGTGGTGCTTGGATTTAGCTGTTCTGTGGCATGTGGAAGCCTCCTGGACTGGGGATGAAGCTGTGTCCCCTGTATTGGCAGACAGATTATTGACTACTTGACCACCAGGGAAGTCCTGTTAGCTAAATCTTAATGCTTGATAATATTTGAGTGTCCATAGTTTATAGTTGTAAGTTGATTCAGATCTAGACAGTACTCAGTTAAAGTCAGAAATACAAGTAGAAATGAAGTTAGAATTTCATTTAATCCATCTAATTCATTCCCAACTAGAAGGGCTAGTTCTTTACCACCTGCAATGCAGGAGAATTCACCTGCATTTCAGGTAAAGAATCCACCTGCAATGCAGGAGACCTGGGTCCAATCTCTGCATTAGGAAGATCCCCTGGAGGAGGGCATGGTAACCTATTCCAGTATTCTTGCCTGGAGAATCCACATGGACAGAGGAACCTGGAAGGCCACAGTCCATGAGTTTGCAAAGCATCACACATGACTGAGTGATTAAGCACAGCACAGAATTTTTCCCATAGGACAAACAAGAAGTAATTAGAAAAAAAAAATTATGCTTAAAATATATCATTTTATCACAGACAATTATATTTTCACATTGATAAATGAAAAAAAAAAGTCTGAAATAAAAAGTCTTTTTACCTCCAACAAAATCGAGAAAAACAACATTACCACTGAGTTTGAGGTAAAAGGAAGAACTCAGTATGAATTTAATTTTGAAGATCAATTAATTGCAACTCATATTACATTTTAACTCATACTGGTTTCTTAGAAAATTGAACTAAATATTTCATAATCATTATCCTTGGTTTGAACAGGGAAATAATTTACTATTATTTTTCAATAAATATTCTTACATTCCAGGCTAAAAAGAATCTTTTAATATCCATTCACTCACCCAATTTTCTGTACTAGGCCAATTACCCATATGCTTGGCTTTTAACAACTCATGAAGTGAAGTCGCTCAGTCGTGTCCTACTCTTTGCGACCCCATGGACTGTAGCCTACCAGGCTCCTCCTTCCATGGGATTCTCCAGGCAAGAATACTGGAGTGGGTTGCCATTTCCTTCTCCAGGGGATCTTCCTGACCCAGGGATCGAACCCGAGTCTCCTGCATTTCAGGCAGACACTTTAACCTCTGAGCCACCAGGGAAGCAATAGCTATAAAAATATGAATTTGAAAACCATCAAGAAAACAAATCAAATTTGAACCTGAAAAGAAGACATTTGTAGAGTCTGTATTAGCCTCCTTTTTACTCTAAGGGGCTTCCCTGGTGGCTGAGACAATAAAGAATCTGTCTGCAATGCAGGAGATCTGGATTCTATTTCTGCGTCAGGAATATACCCTGGAGAAGAGAATGACAACCCACTCCAGTATTCCTGCCTGGAGAATTCCATGGACAAGGGAGCCTGGTGGGCTCAAGAATTAGTTTTAGAGTCTTGAAGCCCTAATCTTTCATGCAGGGTATCTTCATTAAGAAATAAGATCACCTATGAAAACCACAAAATTGAATGCTAAATTTAGATGTAATATAGATGTATAGATATAATTTTTTTCTCAGTAGAGGAACTAAGTTTTTGCCATCTCCTCTATGGTAAAAGAGATAAAAGAAAATCAAAACTAAGGGTGAAAATTAAAGCAGAATAGTGAAACACAGAATTTAAAGTCCAAAACCCTCTATTTAACTTCCTTTCACATTATTTTGCTTATAATAAAACTGATTATAGTTTCTTTCCAACATATTTAAGAAAATTACATGAGATAATATATGTGCATTGATGTTGTTTGTTGTTTAGTTACTAAGCTATGTTCGACTCTTTTGTGAACCCATGGACTATAACCTGCCAGTCTCCTCTGTCCATGGGATTTCCCAGGCAAGAATACTGCAGTGGGTGGCCATTTCCTTCTCCAGGGAATCTTCCTGAACCAGGGATCAAATCCTCATCTCCTTTAGCAGGCAAGTTTTTTACCACTGAGCACCAAGGAAGCCCCAATATATGTGCATGCTGCGACTGCTGCTAAGTCACTTCAGTCATGTCTGACTCTGCGTGACCCCATAGACGGCAGCCTACCAGGCTCCCCTGTCCCTGGGATTCTCCAGGCAAGAACACTGGAGTGGGTTGCCATTTCCTTCTCCAATGCATGAAAGTGAAAAGTGAAAATGAAATCGCTCAGTCAGGTCCGACTCTTAGCGACCCCATGCACTGCAGCCTACCAGGCTCCTCCATCCATGGAATTTTCCAGGCAAGAGTACTGGAGTGGGTTGCCATTGCCTTCTCCAACATATGTGCATACATTTTTAAAAACTTAAGTTACAAGATGAGCATCAGTTACATTTGTACTTACCAAGTAATTTCCAGATGTCTCCTGGCTAAAAATCCAAAGCATAAAACAGAAGCAATATTGTAACGCATTCAATGAAGGCTTTAAAAAAGTGGTCCATATTCAAAAAATATTTTGTTTTAAAAAAAGGATAAGTAAGCTAAGATAGTGCTGTTTTATGTCTCATTATGCCACTATATTTAACAAAATATAACTAAAATTTATTATTTTATCATTTGAACAGAATTAGGATGAAATTGATCTTTATACTGTTTTGTTATTCAAAAAATAAAAATATTATAAAGATTATTTCAGTTCAGAAGTATAAAAGTCTATTTTTTTTCTCATAGAATATATTCCTTTTTATTGTAGAACTTCATTCAAAGCCATCTATCCTATTTCTATTGGATTAGATTATCTCATAAAGGAACCAGAAATCAATGGACATGGGAAAATAAGTCAATTCCTTTCTCAAATTGTAAGTTTCTAGAACAGATAGTAATTAATCAGTTTCATCTTCTAGTTTACACTTTGAAAAGTACACAGGAAAATGCAGACATTCAATATTAGACATATATGCATACATATATAAGCATATACAGGTGGTAAAGAATCTGCTGGCAATGCAGGAGACTCGGGTTTAATCCCTGGGTCAGGAAGATCACCTGAAGAATGACAACCCACGGCAATATTCTTGCCTGGGAAATCCCATGAACAGAGAAGGCTGGCAGGCTACAATGCATGGGGTTGTAACTATCGGACATGACTTAGCAACTGAGCACACACATGTACATACATATATACACATACAAAGAATTTAAGTTCAGAAAATGAGTATATGGAGAGAGGGAGCCTTTTCATCTTGATTGCTATAATCCTCATAAAGTATGCTTTAGGAAAGGCTAAGGCACCAAGGGATAGTTTCTTAAAGGAAAGAGAAAATATATATATATAGCTTAAATTTGGACCAATATTTCTTATGTCTGCATTAGTGAATATCTATTTTACATTATTTATATGCTCTTATTTTATGTTAAGTGATTGGAAAGAGTCAAGCAAGGGAAACTGTGCAAGTATTCAACCAACGCAAGTGGCTGCTTCTGACTGCTCCAGACTCATACACATTATTTGTGAGAAGTAAGTTGCTTGTCTTGCTACCTAATGAAACAACCAAAGACACGTACAACTTTTCCTTGTAAGAAGTCAGACCCTTGGAAGTCCAGTCTGTATATCTCTCATTTCAGAATACCTTTGCTTTGTTATGGGCTGCACCTGTATTCTAGCTTGATAGAAATACATTGTGGACCTGCCACTTCTGCTTCTTTCAAATGTAGATCTCAGATCACACCATTATGAGCACAGGTTGGTTGAGTGAGAAAGTATCAGTGCTTCTCATGCATCTTAGGACACAAAGTTCTGTATACTCAATTTCTGCAACTCAAACAGATCTAGTAAGTAATCTTGCGAACTGTTGCTACTGTCATGTACATTTTACCTGGATTTAATGCTAAGAATAATGTCATTATTTTATACAGATTGTATATACATTTGTTTGATTCCTTACATTTTGCCAGAAAGACAGGATACTAACAGAAAAGAAAATAAGTAGTATCTTGAATCAGATCTATGTTTGTGACCTACACCATAACTAATAGCTTGAGTGCTCTCTAGCAAGTCCAAACTTCTGAGTGTGTTTCCATATTACAAAGGGGCTGTACCATTTTGTATTCTATTAGCTGTGTATGACAATTCCATTTGCTTGTGTCCTGCCAACATTTAATATTGATAATCTTTAAAACCATTTTTAATAAAGGTGTGTTTATTTTGTATATATCTAATGAATAAATAATATGCACTATATTTTCATATGATTTTATTAACCACAGATCTCCTATGGTAAAGTACCGATTAAAATATCTAGCCTATTTTTATTGGTTTGCTCATTTTCTTATTATTGAACTTTGAGAGTTCTTTATATATTTTGGATGCTAATATTTTATCATACATGTGATTTATAAATATTGCCTTGAAGTATACCTTGTAATCTCTTAACATTGTTTTTAGAAATTTAGATGAGCAGAAGTTTGTAACTAGATGACAGTGAAAACCGCTCAGTTGTGTCAGACTCTTTGCGACCCCATGGACTCATCCATGGAATTTTCCAGGCCAGAATACTGGAGTGGGTAGCCTTTCCCTTCTCCAGGGAATCTTCCCAATGCAGGGATCGAAGCCAGGTCTCCTGCACTACAGGCAGATTCATTATCAGTTGAGTCACAGGGAAGCCCAAGAATACTGACATGAGTAGCCTATCCCTCATCCAAGGGAATCTTCCTGACCCAGGAATCGAACCAGGGCCTCCCACATTGCAGGCAGATTCTTTACCAACTGAGCTATCAGGGAAGCCTTGTAACTAGATGAAATGAAATTAATAAGGTTTAAATTTACATTTTTATATTTAAGAAGTTTTTAATTAAGAAATCTTTAATTAACCTGAACTTGAAATTTTTTCTCCTATGCCTTCTTCTAGAAGGTCTAAGTTAATGGAGAATTCTATATTCCATTTCAAGTTAATATTTGTATATAGTGCAAAGTATGGATTAAATTCTTTTTAATTTTTTTATTAGCAAAGAGATGTCTAGTCATTTCAGCACCACTTTAAAAAAAAATTTTACTCTCCTGTTGAATTATCATGACATGTTTGTCAAAAATCAACTGACCCCTTGTGCATGGATCTATTTCTAGAATCTTTACCCTATTTCATTGATCTGAATATCTGCCTTCTTTCACCAATATCTTGATTATGTGAATTTATAGAAAGTCTTGAAGTAATGTGAGTTCTCCTACTTTGTCTTTTTCAAAATTGCTTTGACTTTTGTTTTGCAAAGAAAAAAAAATTTACTTAGTGGCCATTTTTTATTATAATTTCATTATCCGGTAAATAAAATCTTAGCTACTTGAAAAAAATGACTGATTCTCAGATCAGTTCAATTCAGTCACTCGGTCATGTCCAACTCTTTGTGACCTCATGGACTGCAGCATGCCAAGCTTCCCTGTCCGTCACCAACTACTGGAGCCTACTCAAACTCATGTCCATCAAGATGGTGATGCCATCCAATCATTTCATCCTCTGTTGTCCCCTTCTCCGCCTGCCCTCAATCTTTCCCAGCATCAGGGTCTTTTCCAGTGAGTCAGTTCTTTGCCTCAGGTGGCCAAAGTATTGGAGTTTCAGCTTCAGCATCAGGCCTTCCAATGAATATTCAGGACTGATTTCCTTTAGGATTGACAGGTTGGATCTCCTTGCAGCCCAAGGGACTCTCAAGAGTCTTTTCCAACACCACAGTTCAAAAGCATCAATTCTTCAGCACTCAGCGTTCTTTATAGTCCAACTCTCACATCCATACATGACTACTGGAAGATAGAGGTAGGAAATACATAAGAAGAGCCTGGAGATTTTTGTAGTTCTAGAAAATGGAGAAGTACTTAAAACGGTAGGGGTATGCAACAAGATTGAGGAACTAGATAAAGGAATTACCAGTGACCAAAGATGGAACAATGTTAAGCAGCAAAAATCAAAATAAGAAATAGTATTGAATTATAACCCCAATATAAAATATCCATGAGACCACAGTAGTCTAAAATGATTAAATACTTAAGTGAATGAGGGAGATGAAACAAATCTTTTGTGCAAATACAATATTGTAAAGTAAAAAAAAAAATTAATTAATTAATTTAAAAATAAATAAATAAAAGTTAAAAGAATTCTAAACAAATAATGTAGATGCTCTTGCCTAAAGGTGATGGGACTCCTTATTCCTTAAGTACTTACTGCACATAATGATTTCCTTCCAAAGAAATTATTATACAGTCAAATGGAAGGGGAAAATAAGAGTAACTTTAGAGTGGAAAATTTGACAAATACCACCCCAGTGAGCAAAGGTAACATCAACAGTGATAAGTCATGCTCACAGTTTTTTCTCTTGATGTGATGTGATAAAATTTGCCCTCTGTGGTCCTCCCTCAAACTTACACCTCAATTTATTCATGAGGAAAATGTCAGACAAATCCCAGTGAGGGGTATTCTAAAATATACCTATCTAGTGGCTTCCCTGGTGGCTCAGAGGTTAAAGCGTCAGCCCCCAATGCGGGAGACCTGGGTTCGATCCCTGGGTCGGGAAGATCCCCTGGAGAAGGAAATGGCAACCCACTCCAGTATTCTTGCCTGGAGAATCCCATGGACTGAGGAGCCTGGTGGGCTTCAGTCCACGGGGTCACAAAGAGTCGGACACGACTGAGTGACTTTACTTACTTAGTACTTTTGCCTGGAAAATCCCCTAGATGGAGGAGACTGGTGGGCTGCAGTCCATGGGGTTGCTAAGAGTTGCAACCGACTGAGCGACTTCACTTTCACTTTTCACTTTCATGCATTGGAGAAGGAAATGGCAACCCACTCCAGTGTTCTTCCCTGGAGAATCCCAGGGACAGAGGAGCCTGGTAGGCTGCCGTCTATGGAGTCGCAGAGTCAGACATGACTGAAGTGACTTAGCAGCAGCAGCAGCATTTTTCAAAACTATCAAGATCATTAAAGACAAGGAAAGTCTGAAATAGCCAAGGGGAGCCTAAGGAGACCTGACATTTGGTATGTCATGTGGTAATCTGGTGGGATCCTGGAATATAAAAAGGATATAGGAAAAAAATTTACGGAAGCATGGATAAACTATGGATTTAGTTACTAAAAGGATATTGATGTTAGTTTATTAATTATAACTAATGTGCAATACTAATATAAAATTCATTGAAAAGGAACTGAGTGCAGAGTATATAGAAGGTGAAGGCGAAGTCGCTCAGTCGTGTCCGACTCTTTGCGACCCCGTGGACTGTAGCCCACCAGGCTCCTCCGTCCATGGGATTCTCCAGGCAAGAATACTGGAGTGGGTTGCCATTTCCTTCTCCAGGGGATCTTCCCGACCCAGGGATAGAACCCAGGTCTCCCACATTGCAGGCAGCCACTTTAACCTCTGAGCTATACTATTGTGAAACTTTTTCTGTAAATGTATATTGTTCTAAAAAATAAAATACATTTAAAAAATTAAAATTAGTGTGTAAAAGTCTACAAAATAAATGTTTAATATGTTTCTGATTTGTTAACTTCTTTTTGAAATAGGAGGAAAATTGATTTATTGGTTTTTATCATACAACAATGTGAATCAGTCTTAAGTGTACATATGTCCCCTCCCTCTTTAACTTTCCACTCACCCTATCCCGCCCCTCTGGGTTGTCACAGAGAACCTAGTTGTGTGCCTCTGATTTTGATTGGCTTAAATTCATAGAGCAATTAAGGGAGAAAAGAAATCATCATAATGTTTAGATTTTCAGTTTAGGAACACAGTTTATTTATCAAGTTGTCTTTTTCAAATTTTCTCACTAGTATTTTATAATTTTCAGCATATAAATAGTGCACATGCTTTGGTACATTTATACTACCAACTTAATGTTTTTGATACTACTGCAAATGGTACTTTTTGTTTATCTCAATTTTCAATAATTTAATTTTAGTATATGGAAATATAACTGATTTTGATATGCCGTTCTATCTGAAACCATGTTTAACTTACTGATTAGTTTTAGAGGATTTTGGAGATACTTTGGAATTTTCTATGCAGACAATTATGTCATTTTGTAAATAAACATAGTTTTGTTTTCTCTTTCCAATCTATATGACTTTTTACAATAGAGAAGAAGAGTCAACAGATGTAGCAAACAAATTTATGGTTATCACGTAGAAGCAAATTAAAAAGCAGAGACATTGCCTTGCTGACATAGATCCCTATATCAAAATTATGGTTTTTCCAATAGTCATGTATGGATGTGAGAGTAGGACTGTAAAGAAGGCTGAGCATCGAAGAATTTATGCTTTTGAACTGTGGTGTTGGAGAAGACTCTTGAGAGTCCCTTGGGCTGCAAGGAGATCCAACCAGTCCATCCTAAAGGAGATCAGTCCTGGGTGTTCATTGGAAGGACTGATGTTGAAGCTGAAGCTCCAGTACTTTGGCTACCTGATGCAAAGAACTGACTCATTTGAAAAGACCCTGATGCTGAGAAAGATTAAAGGCAGAAGAAGAAGGGGATATCACAGGATGAGATGGTTGGATGGCATCACTAACTTGATGGGCATGAGTTTAAACAAGCTCCAGGAGATGGTGAGAAATCTCCTGGGAGATTTGGTGTGCTACAGTCCATGGGGTCTCAAAGAGTCAGACACAACTGAGCAACTGAACAACAGCAACAACAGAGGATGAGGGGGAGGGATAAACTAGGAGATTAGCATTGACGTATACACATTACTATATATAAAACAGATAATTAATGAGAATCTGCCGTATAGCACAGGGAACTCCACTCAATGTTCTGTAACGGCCCATATGGGGAAAGAAACTGAAAACAGAGTAGACAGAGGTATGTGTATAACTGAATCACTTTGCTGTAAACCTGACTCTAACACATGTTGTAAATCAACTAGAATCCAATTTAGAAAAAAAAATTTTTAAGAAAAAAATATATGTCTTTCTTTTTCAATATGTGTCTTTCTTAAATATTTGCTTTTGCTCCTAAAACAAAACAAAACAAAATATGTCCTCCCAAATATATGTTAATGAAGTAAGGGTCTGTTTACTTCACAGTGCATTTTCATATCATGAAGTGAAGTCTGAAGGGTTAATAGGGTAGCAGAGATGTGCCTGCAAATGGGTCTCTCTGCTCAGGCTGAGCATCCTTACATATGAGGCGTTCTGCCAAAGAGTCTGGACACAGCCTTAAGTTTAATGGTCCCTTGCAAACGAGGGAGCATTCCCTTCTTGAGATAAGAAGGAAATGAGGGCTTTGGGCAGACTTCAGTAGACAGAGATTTCACTCCCCTTTGCTATACGATAACATGTATGCACCTGCACTGTACTGAAAAGGCTCATTCTTACAGTCTGGAATTCTGCCTAAGGAGGGCTTTATAATAATAAACGGCAATTAGTTTGCCCAGTTGTTCCTCTGGCCAGAGTGGTGTCCTGTCTGTCTTTTGTATGTCTTGTATGTTTTATGTCATTTCACTCGTAATCTCCAAAAATCTCCTACAGAAGTCACTCAGTCGTGTCCAACTCTTTGCAACCCCATAGACTGCAGCCTGCCAGGCTTCTCTGTCCATGGGATTTTCCAGGCAATAGTACTGGAGTGGATTGCCATTTCCTTCTCCAGGGGATCTTCCCAACCCAGGGCTTGAACCCGGGTTTCCCGCATTGTAGACAGACGCTTTACCGTCTGAGCCACCAGGGAACTTAAGTGCACTGTCGGTGTTCAGTGAAGACTGTGAACTCAGTGACATCTGTCTATCTTCCACATGATATACTATGAATATATGTTAATTTCTGATTTATGAGAATATTTTAAATAAACAAATACAAAATTGATATTACTGAATCTCATAGTCTCAATACACAAATATTTTAAAAATTTTAGATGAATTTGCAGATGACTAATACCAAATATGGGATGACTATGGGCTTCCCTCATAGTTCAGTTGGTAAAGAACCCACATGCAGTGCAGGATACCCTGATTCAATTCCTGGGTTGGTAAGATCCAATGGAGAAAGAATAGGCTACCCACTCCGGTGTTCTTGTGCTTCCCTTGTGGCTCAGCTGGTCAAGAATCTGCCTGCAATGCAGGAGACCTGCGTTCAATCCCTGGGTTGGGAAGATCTCCTGCAAAAGTGAATTCTCCAGTGTTCTGGCCTGGAGAATTCCATGGCCTGTATAGTCCATGGATCCCAAAGAGTCGGACATGACTAAGCCACTTTCACTTTCACTCAGTTTCCCTTTCAATACAAAATAAATTACTGAGGAAATTGAAAGTACTAGTAAATAAAGGAATAAAACCCCGTATTTTTCCTGAAAAATATTTTTACGACTTGTAAACATTGCCAGAACTTTGTTTCTCATAGGTTATTATTGATTCTTGGGTTAAAATGTCTTAATATTTTGCCATTTAGTTACTTTGTAATTTGAGAAATTTGGATTTGAACAATCATTAAATAATGATAAAATTGATAAATATACAACCATTTAATTTTCAATAAATATTCTCCCTCATAAAATGCCAAATTATAGAGTAAATCCTGTAATAGATAAAATAACTTCCAGGCAAACTATTTTCATTTAGCTTTATTCACCATTGATTATTTGTATTATATGTACAAAAAAACAAATTTATGAATGCAAAACTGGATTTATTTTGATAGAAAGATAGTCATAATACCAAACCATTTAAACTTTCATATTGCATTGAACTCGAAGATGAGGGAATTTGAACACTGGAAATTTTATTGCTAACCAGGCTGGTAATATCAACAGCTGTGGAGAAACCACTCACACACACACACAAAATTTAACATCAAAAAATGAATTAAATATTTCCCAAAACATCTGGAGACATAAAGATTATATTCTGCATAATATACTTTGACCGACTTTCATTTTGATTCATTCTTGTCTTCGTCTGTAGTTAACATTAATATTAGATAATTAACATGTACCCCAAGGTAAATTATTTCCTGCAACAATCCAGAGCCCTCCAAAATTTCTACATAGCTTACCTATAGCAAGTTCTGCTGTATCTGTCTTTGTTCAACAATGTGACAGCAGAATTACATCCCCACACTGCCTGATAACACCTGTGTCTCTGCCTTGAGATTTCACCATTTGGAGGATAAGCTTGATCAGAACACAGCTGGGACGAGCTCTCTCAGCTGGCCTTTCACCTCTGCTTTTAGACTGGGAGGTCCGTGTTGATATTTATGACTGGCTTCGGAGACATGATGTCAGAAAAAGATAAGCGAAAAGCGAAATCGCTCAGTCGTGTCTGACTCTTTGCGACCCCATGGACTGTAGACTACAAGGTTCCTCTGTCCATGGGATTCTCCAGGCAAGAATACTGGAGTGGGTTGTCGTTTCCTTCTCCAGGGGATCTTCCCAACCCAGGAATCGAACCGGGTCTCCAGCATTGCAAGCAGATGATTTTACCGTCTGAGCCACCAGGGAAGCTAAGAGAAAGATAGCCAATGATCAAATAACATTTAATATTCCCACTCAGAAAGTTCCTGCTGGTTTCAGTATCTCACTTACTTCAAACTCTGTCAGACAAAAATCATAGAGAACTAAAATGCCAAATTTTATCATCTCATAGATCAAACGAAACATGAACTTTAGCGGCCAACATAAACTTGAAAAATCAAAGCCTCTTCAGACTCATGAGGGTACGAAATGGTTAATAATTAAATCTCAAAATTCTAAAAATAGATTAGTTGATGATTTATAGATAAAAATTAAAAAATATCAAACTGTACATAAATATCATCCTATATGTTTAAGCACATACTGAGAATAGCCAAACTGATTGATGCAATATAGTAAATATATACAATACTGGGTTGACTGATTTGAATAATGGCAGATTTCTATGTCTTCTTTGTGTTCTCTTTAAATTTTCAGAAGAAACAGACATTGGCTTCCAATAAAAAATGGCAACTATAATTGAAAAGCTTAAAATGTTGAATGGTTTTGAAAGTTTCCCATTAAAAGCATCAGAATCAAAATGATCTGTTCCACTAGATACCCTTGACTGAAGACCAGTCCTCCTCTATCAGGGATGGCTGTCCTCTTCAACCAAGTGTGCAGCTTTGAGAGGGACACACATGGAATGATGAGGGAGGAAAGAGACACCCACATAGTCAGCCAGATCAGCTGAATCATCCTCAGAGATCAATGGGGTGACCAGATCACCCTCACATCCTTCACATATTTTCTGACTTTCTCTTTCAAGTCATCATTTACCGATTGATTCATAGTATCATGTTTGTAGTATCCATGTAATTATCTTTTTTTTTTCTTTTTCTTTCTGTGGTTGATTTCTACTTACCTACAGTTGTGGTCAGAAAAGATGTTTGAAATCATTTCTGTCCATTACATTTCTTGATCCTGGTTGTGTGTCCTGGAATATGATCTATCCTTGAGAATGTTTCACGTGCACTTAAAAAGAATGTGTGTTCTGGGGTTGTTGTATGCAAAAAGTCCTGCTGACTTCAATTAAGTTCAACTGTTCTATTGTGTCGTTAAGAATCTTGGTTACCTTATTGATTTTATACTGGGAGATCTGTCCAGTGATGTCAACGGGGTATTAAGATCTCCTACTATTATTGTATTCCATTTAATTTTTCTTTCTTTATCATTATTGTTTGTTTTATGTATTTAGGTGTTGTCATTTCCTATACCAGGGGAACTTCCAGACCCAGGGATTGAATTCATGCCTCTTGTGTCTGTTGCATTGATAGGCAGATTCTTTAGACCAGTACCACCTCAGTTCAGTTTAGTTCAGTCGCTCATTCATGTCTGACTCTTTGCGACCCCATGAATCACAGCACACCAGGCTTCCCTGTCCATCACCAACTCCCAGAGTTCACTCAGACTCATGTCCATCAAGTCGGTGATGCCATCCAGCCATCTCATCCTCTGTTGTCCCCTTCTCCTCTTGCCCCGAATCCCTCCCAGCATCAGAGTCTTTTCCAATGAGTCAACTCTTTGCATGAGGTGGCCAAAATATTGGAGTTTCAGCTTTAGCATCATTCCTTCCAGAGAAATCCAACAGCTGATCTTCAAAATGGACTGGTTGGATCTCCTTGCAGTCCAAGGGACTCTCAAGAGTCTTCTCCAACACCACATTTCAAAAGCATCAATTCTTTGGCGCTCAGTCTTCTTCACAGTCCAACTCTCACATCCATACATAACCACTGGAAAAACCATAGCCTTAACTAGACAGACCTAGGAAGCCTTAATATATTGGGGTCATATATTAGCAAGTGTAATATCTTCTTTGTGTATTGACCCCTTTATCATTACACAATATTCTTCTTTATGTTTCATTATGAACTTTCCTTTAAAGACTATTTTGTCTTATAAGAGCATTGTTACATGTCCTTTCTTGTAATTTTCCTTTGAATTTTCTATTTATCTTGTGGTTTAAGTCTTCTCTTCATCTCCTTGCCATTGTTTGATTAGGTGATATTTTAAAAATTTATCTTGTCTTGAACTGTATCGTAGTACTTGAATCTATGTTGTTACATCAAATATTCCTAGTAAAATCCAACTAGCCATGATTGGAGGATGAATTCATGAATGACATAATGACTATTTATTTAATACTTCAACCTTTGTCATGGAGGTATATTTTATTAATATGATGTTCTTATTTTGTTATTTCAAGGGCATGCGTTTTTGTCACAGAAAGTCTGAAGATTAAATTTTTTATTTAATAAGAATAAAACTGAATATAAGAACTAGGGCAGAGAAAAGAAATGGTATTTTGAAAATGATGGTCTTTGTTCCAGATACACTATGGTTGGAAATGTAGTAATTTTAAGAATAATTAGTGAAAAATATCCTTAAATACCTGTTGAAAATGGGATTATGATTTTTAGAACTTTTTCTATGACAATAGAAATGAAATAACAATGGATGTGAAGGCAAGGTATATTCACTGACAAGATTTAGCAATCTAGTTTTAAAAGTAAAACTGGAGGTATTCTAAGTTTGTGGTGTATGTGACTAAGATGGAAACAAGATACCTGCATAAGTGATTAAACTTCCACTTCCTCAGATCTTTTAGAATATGATAACAATTTTTCAGAGGCATTTAAAAATAGAAAGTATAAATAACACACTTAGAGATCCATTTGTGCTTTTAAATGCAGCCCAAAGTCTCCTATTTTCTGGAGGTGTGTGATGAGCTAAACTCTCCTCAAATAGCCTAAGTGTGAGAATTTCCTGTTCAACTTGAGGTGACACATTGATGACAAATGAACTTTTTCCATTCTTGCTTCACTCTGAGCCTTCACAGGGCACTCTGTGAAAGTCACAGACGTTGCTTATTCTTGTCCCGGATTTATGTTTTCAAATTTCTCCATTTATTACCCAGCTATAGCAGACCTCTTTTATGAGAGTATCCTGACCTCCCTACTAGAGAATGCATGACTTTCTGGCCAACAGAAGGTATGTGTCTCTCCTCTCCTGTCTCTCTATTAGACCATCTCACTTAGTGGGAACTAACAAATATTAAATGTGATACAACTGAAGTACAGTTTATATATGGCAAAATCAAAGTAGAACATTATTTTTTTAAATAATTTGGGGTAAAAAGCAATCATAAAATATCAAATATGATGGACCATTTCTCCAAGTATTCAAATTATTGTCTGTAGAATGTTACTCAAGTGCATACACACACGGCATGAATGGGTTTGTATATAATATTAAGTAAAACCCAAAGACCTCATGATAGGGAACAATTAGTTTGAGATTTTATGATCAGTAGAAGGTAAGTTTTTTGTATAATAGTATGTTAATATATTTTTGCTCAAACTTTATAAATATATTCTCGGAAAGGAATTCATTGTATAGCAAAGGACAAACATAATTCCTCATACATGTATTAGATTGAATACAACAATCCAAATTTTTAATAAAAATCAGGTTGAGGTAACTTCCTAAAGGCTAATTTAAACTTAATTGTAAGCAATGGAAGTATTTTTTTTTAAAAAATCAAACAGCATAAATGATATGCTAAACTAATTAAAGACACTAACTGATATAAATCAGAAATAATATCATAGAAATGATGACCAAAATAATAATTAAAACATAATTATTGAGAACTTATAAGTGCCCAGTTGAGTGCTCAGTGTTACATGCATTATATATTACATAACCTTATTTCCATTTTAGATTATAATATGATACTAGATACTAAATAACTTTTTGAAGATCACATTTTATAAATTTAAAAGCTATAATTCATTTCCAGATATTTTTGACTACTGCATCAACTGTCTGAATTATTGTTATGTTATCTGGATTTTTCATAAGTAATCACCATCACTTATACAACTAAAATGACCTTTACTAACTTTAACATCTATAGGATCTTTCTGGGAGTTTGAACCAACAGTGTCTTCCATAAATGATATATACCTGTTTTTCATTTTGTAAGTTCAAATAATAGCCATTAAATCACTTATCAACAACTTTTGTAAAATAAGTACGTTTTAGTCTTTTTCTGTTGTTTTATTTTTCATATTGTTTAGTTTATATATGATTAGTGTGTCATGTGACATTTTACAATATATGAAACATTTCCTCAGTTTTTAATGATTCCTCAGAACTCCTCAACCATTCAAAATAAAGACCATTTGGTACCCCTTTTCACTGATCAAAGTAAGTCACCAAATAATGTAATATAGTGCAGGAGATTGTTGTGTATGCCAACATTACTCTCTCCTCATCTTTAAAGAACTTAGTCTTTAAATCATTACTAAATTTCAAGATTATTATAAATATAGGTGAATCTCTCTTGTTAATAAAACATTTTAATTTTAATTTAAGCACTATGGTGATTTTAAAATATTTCTGTGGAATCTGACTTCAGTGAGGATATTATTAGCCACAAACTTCTTTATTGTTCCCTAATTTATTGCTTTTCATTGTTTCAACCAATAATATATTGTCAAATACAGAATATCTTTTTTAAAAAAGTATTCTTTCATGAAAGGCTTGTTTAAAGTACTGAGGAATTTAGAAGCAGGCTTTACATTTGTTCAGCTGCAAAGTGAACACTAGACTCTTTGCCCCACCCATCTTATTATACTAAGGTTCTTATCTCACCTACGCCACTTATTCCTCAGTTCACTTAGAGCATGGTCCTTGACTTCACTCAGCTGCAAAGATGAATAACCAAGGAGCAACCTATGTAGAACTGAAGGCAGTCAAGAGCTCAAAGAGACAACAAAGGAAACCTAAGATTTCTAAAAGTTCCAGTTCAATAACTGAGCAGGAATTAACATATGCAGAACTAAGCCTTGAAAATGCTCCTCAGAATCTTCATGAGAATGACAAGAACTACCACTCCAAAGGTGAAACACTTACTGTCACACAATGAAACTGTTCTAGGATGTGCAGTTGGGGTGCAGAGGTGTGGAGGAAGAGCAGGGGAAAAGCTAGCATATTTTTCATTTTGAGAAAGGGAGCTTAAAGTTGGTTAGGGTATTCTAACGTGAAATTGGAAGGCTACTTTTATTCTGGCATTGCTATAATTTGAAGTCTTTGATCAACAACTCATTCACCATGATGTTCGCTGAAAATGAAACATATTAGAGAAAGACTACAGTGGTAGAAATGGGTTGGGGTCCAAGTTTATATCCATAAATCCCTGTTCACATCGATTCTCGTGTATGGAAAATCTAACCAGCTGTCCCCATCACTCCTTCACTCCTTTCTCACTGTTTCCTTTTCTCTCCCTGCAGGTTCACCATCACCTTCAGAAAAGTTCATTGCTGGGATCCTGGGAATCGTCTGCCTTGCCTTGATGTCCACTCTTGTGACAATGATCGTTGTTACTCCCTGTAAGTACATTTTTTAAAAACTATAAGGGAACTTTTCACTTTAACGATGGTCAGTCCTCTAAACATTTTCACAATGTTATAGAATGTGCCTATCGTTAAAAATACATGCAAGTAGACTAAATGCAGAATGTTATTTGGAATTTGTGAAATACATACAATACAAGATAATTACAGAGAGGATGTATATGGATATTCTGATTTCATAATTCAAAAACATGCTTTAGGAGACTGAAAGATCTTATTGAGAAACACAAATTAATTTTTGAGATTGGTAAGAGGTGGTAAAATCTGCTCCTTTAGGTTAGGTTTTTAAAATATTTTTCCACCAAATCTTCATTACCCGATTAATTTTTCTTGGTAAAATCAGCTTTATTCCAGACTACTCTAATCCTAAACAATAAACTGAATTTCAAACTCACAAAATGAAATGATTATGATTTATTTAGAGCAATGTTAATTTTTATAATGATTAATTTTGTAGCTACTGTAATACGGGAGCACAATAACTCCTCTCCGATAGCAAGACCCCAGAAAGGTACATAATGATTTTAAAGCTCTGATATAAATACAATTTGAATTTTGTCTCTATTGTGTGCTAGTGAAAATAAGAAAAGATTTAGGGGTAGAAGATAAATTATAAAATCGGGCAACAAACATGGGTAAATAATGATTATGGGAGAGTGTTTTTCCCTATGCAACAATATGATCACCATATCCATTGCTGGCAATTGATTCCAATTTTTGCCTGCTGTAATATGATAAAAGACAAATAATTTTGCTACTCTAAAATAGACGTTTCATTTCTTGATTTTTAGGACATGTAAAGAGGAGATTTTTTGTATGTTTGCTTTATATAGAGACATAAATTGTGGTATGAGAGACTGACGCTGTGAATGTATGAGTGAGATTTGTTTTATATGTACCAAATTTGAGGGCACATAGCTTTTTTTTAATATAAATTTAAATGTTTTATATATATGTATATATACATACATGTTCATATCTATGCATATATGTAAGTTAATTTTTGTTTTTTTAAAATTCAAATTGCCTTTGAATAGTAATTCATAATCTTTCTCCAGAATTTCATTGTGGTTGTTGTCCAAAGGAGTGGTTTACATATTCCAACAATTGCTATTCTCTTAGTTTGGAAAAAGAAACATTGAATGGGAGTTTGATGTCCTGCACTACTAAGAATTCTACTCTGCTTTACATAGACAGTGAAGAGGAAATGGTAAGATATTAAGTGTCTCCAACACTTTATTAAAGGCTTGATTCAGTCAATATTATATTTGTTAGAATTCATGTGCATTTTTGTACATATTTGTAGTTTGCTTATTTTAAGATCTGTTAATATTCCATTAAACAGTAGAATATGACTTTATGATACTTTATTTTCATTTTAAAACCATTAATGCACGTTTGGTAATTTCCAGTTCTTCTGCTCCTTGTTAGCAGGTATCCTGATGGATCACCTTGTAAGGCTCACCTGTGTTACCTACCGGATTCTCTCAGCACAGGAGAAATGGTTTACCTGTGCCACCTCCAACAGTTAGGTTAGGTATTGGGTGTTAGAAAGTAAGAGGCCTAGGTCACTTTCATCTGATGGTGGGGAGGATACAGTTCAGTTCAGTCGCTCAGTCGTGTCTGACTCTTTGCAACCCCATGAACCTCAACATGCCAAGCCTCCTTGTCCATCACCAACTCCCGGAGTCCACTCAAACCCATGTCCGTTGTGTCAGTGATGCCATCCAGCCATCTCATCCTCTGTCGTCCCCTATACAAGATGCCGTAATTATTGTTCCTGCACCTCCCACCCTGTTCTCTCATCATGGAGAAGAGATTAGAGATTACAGAGGATTAGGGCTGCTGGATACTCTCAGACCTCTTCACTTTTCTCTTCCCACCATGCAGGGTTCTCCTTTCTTGTGTCTTGCATTAGTTCCTGTGTCTACAGTTCAACTGAGCAGGGAGTAACAGAGAGAAATGATTCTCTGACCCCTTGTCTCATCCACTGGATTCCACAGAAATAGATTGCTTTGGGGTTTATCTAGTCAAAGAATGGTGTCAAACTCAGAAAACCAAATATTTGGCTCTCATGTCACTTATTTTCTCGATTTCATTCCCTTAATTCTCTTCTAAAACTGAAATCCTGAGGAACATATAGTAGTAGAGAAATGCAATGAGATACTCACAGTATCCAGAAAAAAGAACATCACAGAATCTTAAAACTTATTTAAAGCCTTGTTATGTTAGTTTTGCCATGATTAAAAAATAAATTACATAAATCGGAATTTTCCTTAATGCACACGTATTCAATTACTCCACCTTCTTATCCCTCAGGCTTAATGTTAGATACAATTCACAGTTGTCAATATCCCCAAGTTGGTGTACTGAGTGTCTTCTTTTGTGGGGTCTGTACAACTAATCCATGTCTTTGTAAATAATCCCTTTATTAAATGCCCCTCAAAAAAAAAAAGAGAGAGATTTTCCTTATTAACATTAGAAAACAGTGAAACTGATAAGTATAAATGTGAATTAGTTTTGAATCAAAAGTACAGACATGGTTAATATTTCTGGCAATATTAAATATTCCACCTGGCAACTTTTATGATTTTAGTATTACATTTAGAATTTAACATGCTTATTCTATTCAAAGAACTAAGTTCAGTTCAGTTCAGTCACTCTGTCACGTCCAACTCTGAAACCCCATGGACTGCAGCACGCCAGGCTTCCCTGTCCATCACCAACTCTCGGAGCTTGCTCAAACTCACGTCCATTGAGTCTGCCATCCAATCATCTCATCCTCTGTTGTCCCCATCTCCTCTTGCCTTCAATCTTTCCCAGCTTCAGGTCTTTTCCAATGAGTCAGTACTTCACAGCAGGTGACCAAAGAATTGGAGTTTCAGCTTCAGCATCAGTCCTTCCAATGAATACTCAGGACTGATTTCCTTCAGGATTGACTGGTTTGATCTCTTTGCAGTCCAAGGGACTCTCAAGAGCCTTCTCCAACACCACAGATCAAAAGCATCAGTTCTTCAGCGCTCAGCTTCCCTTATAGTTCAACTCTCACATCCATACATGACTACTGGAAAAATCATAGCTTTGACTAGACGGACCTTTGTCGGCAATGTCTCTGCTTTTAATATGCTGTCTAGGTTGGTCATAGCTTTTCTTCCAAGGAGCAAGTGTCTTTTAATTTCAGGGCTGCAGTCACTATCTGCAGTGATATTGGAGGCCAAGAAAATAAAGTCTGTAACCGTTTCCATTGTTTCCGCATCTATTTACCATCAAGTGATAGGACCAGATGCCATGATCTTAGTTTTTCAAATGTTGAGTTTCAAGACAGCTTTTTCACTCTCCTGTTTCACTTTCATCAAGAGGCTATTCAGTTCCTCTTTGCTTTCTGCCATAAGGATGGTGTCATCTGCATATATGAGGTTATTGAGATTTCTCCTGGCAATCTTGATTCCAGCTTGTGCTTCATCCAGCTTGCTACTTCATATGATGTACTCTGCATAGAAGTTAAATAAGCAGGGTGACAATATACAGCCTCGATGTACTCCTTTCCCAATTTGGAACCAGTCCATTGTTCCATGTCTGATTCTGTCGCTTCTTGACCTGCATACAGATTTCTCAGGAGGCAGGTAAGGCAAGTAAGAAATACCAATTTCTCTGGTATTCCAATCTCTTTAAGAATTTTCCGCAGTTGTGATTCACATAGTCCAAGGCTTTGGTGTAGTCAACTTTTATGCATTATAGTGTTAGATGTAAAATCTAACATACTCATTTTGTTCAAAGAACTAAAGATCCTAAGAAAGAATGCATCCTTTGACTTGCATTTTAAAAATTAATAAAAATCTTTCATGATGATATTTAAGTGAAAATTCTTTATTTTGGGCTAGAAATTTCTGATGTCACTGCCAACTATATCATGGATTCCAGTCTTTCGTGAAGGTCGTGGTCATGCATGGAAGTGGCAAAATGGTTCAATTTTCAAACTAAAGTAAGATTTTTAAATGAATGCTATATAAAGGAGGAAAAATACAAAAAAGAAATATTAATAATATGAACACATTTGTTTTCATTGAATTATAGAAAGCTGAAGAAGATGTTGAAAGTTAATAAAATGTTGATATAAATGTTCAAAAATAGGTTACTCTGTAGCCCAATTTCCTCATAACAAACTCTTACTGAAATTTTATCAAAAACACCATTACCCATTTTCAAAATGTCTTTTATTACAGTTACATAGAAATACTATTGTTTCATGAGTTGCCTTCATAGAATATAACAAAATTATGCATTTTTTTCATAACAGGATAACAGACCATACACCTGGTGAACGGAACTGTGCTGTACTATCCTCAAGGGGCATAAAAGCAGAAAGCTGTCAGATTCAAAATACATATAATTGCAAGCATAAGCTTGAGAATTAAAAAGTGAGTTTGGATGCTGTTGAGTAATTTTATCTTTTATGAAAAGGAAATAATGTTATGATTATATAAATTTTGAAATGAATTATGTTATTTGTGCTAATAAGGTTTCAATAACCATTGAAAGAAAACATCAAAATTCTGTAAATTCCATTAATAAAAATTTCTTCAATAAATTCCTTCAATAAAAATTCAAAATCAAAGTAAAAATTCAAAAAATTCCTTCAATAAAAAAATAAATTAATTTTTTAAAACTGTTTATATATAATATGCATACCAAAAAGTATAGATATCACTTCTTTCGTGTCTGGCCTTTTTTTGCTAAACAATATGTTTATGACACTCAAACTTTCTAAAATGTCACATGTTTTCTGAGTCTGTTTACATGAAATATCAAAACATTTTATATTTGAGAACAAAGACCAAAAATAGTTTAGCAATTACCAAGAGCTATGCGGAGATGAGAAAGAAAATGACTGCTACTTGATCAGTAATGAATATTTTCTAGATACTGATAGTGATGATGGTTGTAAACTGTGACCACATTTAAAATCACTGATTTACACAGTTTAAATGGATGGATTTCATGGTGTGTAAATTGTACCTCAATAAATCTGTTTTAAAAAAAACTTCTTGGGACTGCATTTACTATTTAAAATAATTTGTAAAGAGAGTCATCTTTACAGTATTGGCTGTTCCAGTCAACATGCTTTATTCTTCCATGAGTTAGGTTTTCTTTAAATTTTCCCTGTCAGATTTTGTGTTTCTCTATTTTGAGATGTTAAATATACATGGGTGTTTCATAGTCATGATTTTGTAAATGACACTTTTTTTTTAATTTTAGTAATTTTTGGTGCAGTAAAGAGTAGTATATTAAGGTTTACATGTTGGTCTTATAGTCAATAATTTCTCTGACTTTTTTATTTATTCCATCATTTCAAATATTTATTTTTATGGATTTTATATGAGATTTTTATATCTTTATATAACAGCTGTTCATATCTTTTCTCCAGGTGCATTTTTTTTTCTTGACTTATTTTCATAGGCTACAATTTAATTTCCAAAGTAGAATAGAAGGTACAGTAAAGGTTCTGTATCTATCTCTTCTTAGTCAAGGAAGAGATTTCAATATTTCATCCTTAAATATGAGATTTATCTTAAGGTTTTTTCATCATATGTTTCTCATGTAAAACCATAATATTCTCATTTTTCAAACAAATTTTACAATCAATTGATGTTGATGTTATGTTTGCATTATTTTCCATCAGTTGGAAGGGTAATTGTTTTCTTTGTATAACGATTATGAAGTAAATTACCTTTATTTCTTCCATTAAACCAATATTTAATCAATCTTGCACTTCTGAAATAAAATCACAATAATCATCTGTGTTGCCCATTTTCTTGAAAAATCATCAGTGCATATGCTATATGTAGATTAAGCTATTTTTCTTCATCTATGTTCACAAAGAGCTTCAACTGAGTTTTCAGTTATGTTATATATACTTGACAGGTTGTTATGAAAGCTATTATTAGGAAGTATTTCTCTTTTTATTTTACCTGAAACTTTGTGAAAGAGTACTGCTACATTTTTGAGTGTTATTATTCACTACCAATGCCATCTGAGCATCTAGAACTATTTTGTAGAAAGGTTTATACAATGAACTTAATGTTTCACAATATATGTTAGGTTTACTCAGGTATTTTTTGCCGTGCTTTAATTTGGTAATTTGTATTTTAGGATTTTTCTATTTTATATGGACACTAAAATGTATTCATAATGTTGCTTTTTATCTGTTTAATATCTGAAAAAACTATACATTATCCCTTTATTTATTATACATGTTAAAGATTTGATTCCTCTCAAAAAAAAGTTTTTTGGCCTCACTTCATGGCTTGTGTTCCCCAAACAGGTATTGAACGTGGGCCACCAGCAGTGAGAGCATGGAGTCCTTACCACTGAACCACCTGGAAATTCCCCTTTTTTAATTTTTTCATCAGTCTTTTATCAATTTTATTAAATATATTCAATAAGAATACGTTTGGTCTTGTTGTTTCTCCATATTGCAATTTTGTCCTTTGTCTTGATTTTGCACTAATTATTGTTTTCTTCCTTCTACTTCATTTGATTTTTATTTCATCTAATTTTAGCTTTTTCATTTTTAATTTCTTGTGATGCAAGCTTGGATTTCTACTTTGTTTTGTTGTATTTCATTTGTAAAGTAAGCATGTAAGGCAGTCAATTCTTCACAAGACAGACATTTGATTTTGTATTTATCTTGTAATTCTTATAACATTTTTGAACATTCATTGTGATCATTTCTGTGGTCCACCTGTTATTCAGACATTTATGACCAAATTTAAACCCAACTAAGGATTTTCAAATTTTTGGTTATTGACTTGCACTCATGGAAAAGAGAGTTCTATTTGGTTAGAGAATTTTCTGTGATACTAGAAATGTTCCACCTCTGTTCAATGTGGTTTGAATAGGAACCAACATTAAAATATTCCTTATTTTTAACTAATTAAAAGTTAAATTTAAATACCCACCTTTCAGGGCTTCCTTGGTGGCTCAGACAATAAAGAATCTGCCTACAATGTGGGAGACCTGGGTTCGATCTCTGGACTGGGAAGATCCCGTAGAGGAGAGCATGGCAACCCACTCTAGTATTCTTTTTTTTTTTTCTTTTACTTTATTTTACTTTACAATACTGTATTGGTTTTGTCATACATTGACATGAATCCACCACAGGTGTACATGAGTTCCCAATCCTGAACCCTCCTCCCACCTCCCTCCCCATATCATCTCTCTGGATCATCCCCGTGCACCAGCCCCAAGCATCCTGTATCCTGTATCGAACATAGTATTCTTGCCTGGAGAATCCCCATGGACAGAGGAGCCTGGCAGGCCACAGTCCATTGGTCACAGAGAGTCAGACACGACTGAACAACTAAGTACAGCCGAGCACAGCTTCCACCTTTCAAGTGCCCTGTTGTCAACTTGTCTGGAAGCTAATGCAGTGACACCACTACTATGTGCTATATGAATATGCCTGGAAATAGGATTTATTGTGTATTTTTGAAGTTTTCTGTTTGTTCTTAGTTTTATTGATCTTTTATATTGTTTTTCTATCTCTATTTATTTCTCCTTCAATCTTTATTTCCTTCCATTGATTAAATTTGGCTTTTTTTCTTCTTTTTGAGGTTCTGTGAAGTGGAAGATCAGGTTGTTCATTTGATCTCTTTGTTTCTTCTTAATGTTGGTGTTTCTTGCTATCACTCCAAAAAAAATTTCAAAAGTTTATTAACAGGCTCTAATGAGTTCAGCCATGTATACTGTCAAGATGCTCTCAACAACCCATTGCTCTCTCAGATCTGCCTCCTTGAAAATGAAATGGCTCCTACTTTGGGACCAGTGTACAGGTGTATATTCCAAGGACAGAGGAGCTTCCAATTGCATGGTCAACTAGTAGTTATGACCTCTTGAAGACCTCCCCAACACCCCAAGAGCAGATGTATGGATAATGGTGGTCTATCTGTACAGTGGAATGTTACTCAGCAATGAACAAGAATGAACTATTGATATACAATAGCATAAATGAATATCTAATAATGATGCTGAGTGAAAGAAGTCAGAAAAAGTATATACTGTATACTTTCACATTTATAAATTTCTAGAAAATGCAAACCAATCTAAAGTGACAGAAAGCATACCAGTGGTCATGTGGTGTTGAAGGTGGGCAAAGAGTGGCAAGGAGAGGGTTGTGAAGAGACACAAGCAAATTTTTTGGAGTAATAGAAATATTCATACCATACTTGCTTCAATAATTTCGCAGGTATGAATACATTTGTCAAATGTCATATTCTACAGTTTGTGCCATGCTTAGTTGTTCAGTCATGTCTGACACTTTGTGACCCTGGACTGTAGCCCACAGGCTCCTCTGTCCATGGGGATTCTCCAGGCAAGAATATGGGAGTGGGTTTCCATGCCCTCCTTCAGGGGGTCTTCCGAACGCAGGGCTCAGACGCAGGTCTCCTGCACTGCAGGCCAATTCTTTACCATTTGAGCCACCAGGGAAGCTCATTCTACAGTTCAATATCCACAATGCATTGGATGTCAAGTAATCCTCAAGAAAGCTAATTTTCAGAAAGGATGCCTTCTCAGAAGGAGCATGCCAGCTCCAGCTATTTCTAGTTTTGACATTGCTTGATTGATAGCAGTTCTCTTCTAATTTTACATATTTGGTGGATCTCATTATGCATTGCCATGCTTCTCTTTTGTTCCAGTGGTCAATTCATCTCTCCCTGATTCAATATCAAATGGTGTAAATTATTATTTTCATCTAAGTAGCTTAGCATTTATCATTCCAAATTCTCTTATTCTTTAACTTTGGAAATATCATGGCTCTTGTTGGCTCCTTGTCCTACCATAGATATTTTAGAAGTAAATGATTAAGTTCCAGGAATAAATTAAGTTAGGATTTGTGTTAGTTTCTCTAAACTTTCAAAACACTTTAGGGAGAGGAACATATTTAATATTATTAAATCTTTCTATGCATTGTTAAGAGCTATGTCTCTAGTAATTTAGATCTTTTTTAATATTTATGAATTTTTAGTAATTTTCTACATAGCATTTCATTTTTTATTGTTAACTCCTAATATCTAATTTTTCTAATATAAATGGTATGTTTTATTAAACAAAATTTTATGAAAATAAAGCACTCATAAAGAAATCCAAATCAATCATTATGCACATGTTATTCATTTTTACACTTGTTATGGGTTAAATTGTGTTACCAAAAAATATATTTGCTGAAATCTTAACTCCCATGCTTGTGAATATGACCATTTTTGGAAACGGGGTCACTGCAGGTATATTCAAGGTAAAATAGGTCAAGGTGTCCTATTTGGAAATAGAATTTTTGTAGATGCCATTAAGGAAAGGCCTAATCAAATATGATGGGGCTATTTACAAAAAGAGGCGTATTTGTACAGTGACACAAAAGAAAAACGTTGTATAGCACCAAGGGCAAAGACTAGAGCGACACAGGGACAAGCCAAGAAATGAAAAGGAACGTCAGAAGCTAGGAAGAGCAATGAAGGATTCACCAGAGTCTCACAAAACTTGGTCCTGCCAACACTTGATTTATTTTGAACTGCTAGCCTACAAAACTATTTTTAAAAAATTCTGTTGTTTTAAGGCACCTAAGCTGTGACACTTTGTTATGCCACCCCCAAAAAATAAATACAACACCGCTGTAATTCACCTTCAGATTGTTAAACACAACATTATCATCAACTGAGAAATGCCCCTTGTACATTATCTCCAGGAATAATTCCTCATCATGGTAACTAATATTTATTATCAATTACTATTCCTTCTGGGAGCAAGTTCACACTGTATAATTCTTATCCTAAATTTCTAATATCAGAGTTTTGATTTATCTCATTTCACTCTATACAAATAAGTGGAATTTTATAGGATAAACTATTTATTATGTGTCTGCTTTTTTTGCTCAGAATTGTTTGTGATATTAATCGACAAAAATGTGAACAAATAGTTTAAATAAAATAAATGCTATCAAGAGATGCTCAGGTAATAAAGAATTGTAATTTAATTGACATAAAACAAAAGGTTTTTTGGTAAATATTTTGTTGGTAAAATAAAAAAGATTGCTAACACGCTTTTATGGCAAAGATATGAGAAACTGTCACCCTTGAACATTGCTATTTGGATATAACAGGTGTATAATCTCTATTTAAACAATAAATATCAATTAAAATGTAATATATACATCTGTTGACACAGAAATTACATTCATGGATATTTCCCATATAGGTAAGATGTATAGAAAATAATACAATATATTGCTCTTTTTACTGTAAAGTTTTTCTATAATTACAAAACTCTGGGGAAAACCTAAACACTCATTGAAATAAACTGGTTTAGTAAATTTTGGCACATCCATTTAGTGCAATGAAAAAGTGAAAGTGAAGTTGCTCAGGCATGTCTGACTCTTTGCAACCTGTGAACTATAGCCTACCAGGCTCTGGGGATCCCTCTGTCCATGGGATTTTCCAAGCAAGAGTACTGGAGTAGGTTGCTATTTCCTTCTCCAGGGATTTGGTGCAATACTTGCAACCTTTTACAACAAATGAGACAGCTCTTTAAGTACTGATATGGAACAATCTGCAAGATACTTTTTACATCAAAATATAAAGAAACAGAACCATTATTTATAGTTATCCAGGAAACTAGTTATGTATTTGCCTCTAACAAGGAAACTAGGTGAATAAGAAATCAGATAAGTAAAGAGACTTTGCTCATTATTTCATATCTCATAGTCTGAGCAATCTGAATTCAAATAAATTCAATTAAATGATTGAGAAAAATAAATATAAAAGCATTATTCAGTTCAATGAATTTGTTTCATGTTCTCTGATTCACTGATTCTTGAAATTTAAAAAAATAAACAAATTTTGGATTTATCCACCATATATCTAAAACGGAATTCCAGATATGCCCCATCAAAATTACTGGCAATTATTCTTATAGTTGCTAACAAAGAAGCTTGAAGTCTCTTTTTACCTCCATCACAGGAAGGTACTTAGATAGCACTTTTATGACAAAATGTATTAGGCTTCATATCACATCATAGCATTTACAGTCCTCTAATATGCTATACCGCAGAGGGCGATGGCACCCCACTCCAGTACTCTTGCCTGGAAAATCTCATGGACAGAGGAGCCTGGTGGGCTGCAGTCCATGTGGTCGCTAAGAGTCGGACACGACTGAACAACTTCATTTTCACTTTTCACTTTCATGCATTGGAGAAGGAAATAACAACCCACTCCAGTGTTCTTGCCTGGAGAATCCCAGGGACGGGGGAGCCTGGTGGGCTGCCATCTATGGGGGTGACACAGAGTCGGACACGACTGAAGTGACGCAGCAGCAGTAGCAGCAGCAATATGCTATATAAATTACTTGGTACTTTTTGGTTTGTTATCATTCTCCTACTGCCAAAGAATGAGGGTAGATATAATGCTTTTAGGATGTGATTATCTGGGGCCTGAGATGTGCACTTGGTTGATGGTCTGAGAAGTGAGATGACTGGAATTAAAGATGTTCCCTAAATTCCCAAGGACCATTTCCTGTTTTTGACCTGTAATTTATGAATCAGGTACTGAGAATGAAAGGGAGTGGGGAGACTGTGAAACAAAATCTTACAGATTCTTAGAAGCCTTTGTGCCATCCAGCCACTTCCAGGGATGATGAACCCCTCTTTTCTCTAACCCAATCCAATGATTGTATTTTATTTTTGATTGAATGAAGACCTGTGGGAAAATTAGAATCACTAGCATTATTCATAATATCAATAATACACTTTACTACAGGGAACTCTCATAAGATGCTGGTCACATTTGTTTTTAAATATCCCTATGACAAATAGAGTAGGCACTAATTTCTCCATTGTGAAGAAAAGAAATGAAAGTGGAAAGGCTTCATGAATGAATCACTCTGTTCCTCATGTCTGGATGAAATATATAAAAGAATGAATATGATGGACTTTAAAAAAATCACCGTGTAAAATAGGTTACATAGGTAAACATGACTGCTCTAACCTAGTACTTCTATTCATCATAAGATACCTTAAAGAATGCAAAAAGACAAGTCTGAAATCTTCAGATGTTTGTAGTGATCTAGTTTGATGAACAAATAAAATATCCCTATAAATCAATAAGAAAGCAAAGTTATTTAATAAGAAAAATAAACAAAATTTAAGAACCTATATTTCAAATAAATAAAACACAGGTGCTATAAATGTGGAGATATAACAAGCTCACTAGATGTCAGAGAGATGCAAATCAAAAGTACAAAGATATATTGACAGCTATTCACTTGGTGAAAAATTAAGAATAACAACACCAAGCTTGTTTGAAGGCAGAGAGCAAAGGTATCTTTAAAACTGTTGCTAGGGACTTCCCTGGCAGTCCAGTGGTTAGGACTGTGTTCTTCCATTTTCTTCCATGGCAAGGGGCCTGGCTTCAATCCCTGATCAGGGAACTAAGATCCCACAAGAAGCCAAAATTAAACAAACAAACAAACAGAAAAACTTCTTCTAAAATTATATTGAAAAACAATTTGGAAATATTATATGAAGTTCAACTCTTACATACGTAGTGCTTCCAATCCTAGGGTGATGTATGATAAAACATAAGGCAGAGGGAAAAATCTTGCAGAGATGTATTTAACAATGTTTAATGAAGGACCATTCATAACAATAAAAACTGGGAATGACCCAAATTCCTATCATCTAGACTATGAACAAAGTATAACTGCAGTACAGAATAGTATGCAGTAGTGAAAATGAAGAAACTTACCTACAAGTTTTAAAATAGGTCATCCCATTTACTTGCATGTAAACTTAAGCAAATAAATGTTCTTAAGCATTCTCTTTGTCTATAAAATGGGAATCATAGTATCTGTTATGGAGATTTTGTGTACTGAAATAATGCAGGCAGTGTCTGAAACATCTTTGACATAAAATATTGTTAGTTACTTGTAATCATTATTCCAGCTGGTATATTTTACTCACATCAGTTGTTTCTGAATGGACACAAGTGTGAAGCGGTAAAATCTCTTTCCTAAAAGTAACATCTGTCTCTGTTTCCCTCACAAACACATACACAAGTCAAAATTTTTACACCATAATAAAGTTGTATAAGAGGAATATTTTAATAGTTTATTTTTAAAGCCTAGGAAAAATGTATGGCTATTGTAGAGACATGTCAAAAATATACTTTATTATTTCTAGAACTTTGAAAAACCTTTAAATGTCTACTAGTTCTTTCATTTATATATTTTTGCTAGGTGTTAGGTATATAAACGCATAAAACCCAGTCTCTCTTTTCAAATATCACTGGATTTAAGTCACTGTTCTAATTACATTCTTATCCTCTGTAACACAGCAGAAGACAGGAAATCTTAAATGTTAGTGTGAGAATAATGCTGTTCCAGGACAAAGTCCATCCCAGAGTTTGCATAGTGTATAGTTCACAGCTTTTAATACTGACAGCAAGGCTATCACCAAAAGAGGTAACAGAGTATGAAGCAAGGCTTTTGCTCTAAACAACATCAAAATTTTTTCAGAAATTTCAAAGGAACTAGAATAGTTCATGCAAATACAGAAATAACAGCATAAGCAGATTCACTGAAACTCTAAGTCCAGAAACTTCAATGGCAGGAATAAAACTGAAGAGAACAGAATTAGAAATTACAAGAAAAATATGGATTAAAATAAACTCGCAGGGGTAAAATAAAACTCATTATCACTTAGGAACTGATTACAACTGAGGTTTAAATTGATCAAGGAACTTGTAATCTGTAACTGGATATTTGTATTTCTTTGGCTTCATATCCCACTACTTAGTAAAGATTGATTCATTCATATTATTATTATGATAATATAACTTTCATAAACAAGAAAACATAGGGCTTTAACTTGTACTTCAGAAGACACTAATATAAATAACATTTCCAGGACTAAATATTAAGAATTAAATTCAATGCCTGAGTTAAATCATTAGAAGGAAATCTACATAATCTGTTAGAAAGCTTTATGTTCTCAAATCTTATAAGTGATGGCAAATGTGATCTAGATTTTCTCTTTAGGAAAAAGAAGCTTCCTGTCACTCAGGATTATAAGTGAGGTAAAAATTCATTTTTGAAGAATCATTCCAGCTAGTTTCATTCACTTTTATTTTCATTCCATATTTCCTATGATAATGAAAATAAAAAACTCATCTTCTGCACAACAAAGGAAACTATAAGTAAGGTGAAAAGATAGCCTTCTGAATGGGAGAAAACAATAGCAAATGAAGTAACTGACAAACAACTAATCTCAAAAATATACAAGCAGCTTATGCAGCTCAACTCCAGAAAAATAAACGACCCAATCAAAAAATGGGCCAAAGAACTAAATAGGCATTTCTCCAAAGAAGACATATGGATGGCTAACAAACACATGAAAAGATGCTCAACATCACTGATTGTCAGAGAAATGCAAATCAAGATCACAATGAGGTACCATTTCACACCAGTCAGAATGGCTGCGATCCAAAAGTCTACAAGCAATAAATGCTGGAGAGGATGTGGAGAAAAGGGAACCCTCTTACACTGTTGGTGGGAATGCAAACTAGTACAGCCACTATGGAAAACAGTGTGGAGATTCCTTAAAAAATTGCAAATAGAGCTACCTTATGACCCAGCAATCACACTACTGGGCATACACACTGAGGAAACCAGAATTGAAAGAGACACGTGTACCCCAATGTTCATTGCAGCACTGTTTATAATAGCCAGGACATGGAAACAACCTAGATGTCCATCAGCAGATGAATGGATAAGAAAGCTGTGGTACATATACACAATGGAGTATTACTCAGCCATTAAAAAGAATACATTTGAATCAGTTCTAATGAGATGGATGAAACTGGAGCCGATACAGAGTGAAGTAAGCCAGAAAGAAAAACACCAATACAGTATACTGACACATATATACGGAATTTAGAAAGATGGTAATGATGACCCTGTATGCGAGACAGCAAAAGAGACACAGATGTATAGAACGGACTTTTGGACTCTGAGGGAGAGGGAGAGTGTGGGATGATTTGGGCGAATGGCATTGAAACATGTCGACTATCATGTAAGAAACGAAGTGCCCGTCTATGTTCGATACAGGATACAGGATGCTTGGGGCTGGTGCATGGGGATGATCCAGAGTGATGATATGGGGTGGGAGGTGGGAGGGGGATTCAGGATACAAATACACCCGTGGTGGATTCATGTCAATGTGTGGCGAAACCAATACAGTATTGTAAATTAAAATAAAGTAAATTAAAAAAAAGAAAAAAACCTCATCCTTCTCTACAAATGTGTTCCTTCCCGAACACCAATGGTGAAAGAATAGAACTCAATACAATGAGATGTTGTGAGATGTTGTCTCTTTTAAACTGTTCATATCATCGAAGGCAGTTTTTCATTTGCCCTGAGCTAGCCCCTAGCAGCTGAATACCGAGCAATCTGATGTATACTAAACTGTGAAGAGGCAACACATATAATAAACTGAAAAGCATCCCATAGCACCCGCATGCACAGGAAAGCTATTTCTCTTGGTTTAACAAAGAATTCTTCCAAGTCTTTGCTACACCTGTGTCCCCTCCCCTTCAGGTAAGTCTGCACCTATATGGACCAGGGCTTCAAATAAAACTGATGAAATGACATTGGAGGAAAAGCCTATACAATTATCCTAACTTGACATACAAACGTCTAAAGCAGTTATTCAGATGTAGTAAAGTAAACATACCTGCTCCTCTCGGTCATCAATCTTAATGAGACTAGCACCCAGGTCTTGGCATGACTTCTTACTCTCCGTCCAAGTTTTCTCTTTTTTTGAAAAATAGTAACAGTCTTCTCCACAGCAGGACCACTTTCCTTGACATGTACCATAGCCTTTAACTTGAAAATAAAAGCCACCATCATCCAGAACCTCAAGACCATTTAGCGACCTGCACTTTTCTGTATTTCACTGCTTACTTCACACTGAATGAACTCTCCTGCATCCCCAAAGTTATCTAAGGAAGAGCTCTCCTGCCAAACTCTGTAGGCAAGAATGCTGTTGAGCCAGAGACTGTCTCTGACAGACCCAAGGCCATTGTTAAGACTGATAAATCCTGACTTCTTGAATACAAATAGACTACAGAAAAGTGGAGCAGTTCTCCCTGAAGGAAGAAATCCATCAGTGTAAGTGTTTAGAAATAGTATAAATTCCAGGTTTCTCTGTGGCTCAGACAATAAAGAATTTGCCTGCAATGCAGGAAACCCAGGTTCAGTCCCTGGGTCAGGAAGACCCCTGGACAAAGGCATGGCTACCCAACCCAGTACTCTTGCTGGGAGAAACCCATGGACAGAGGAGCCTGGTGGAGTCCAGGAGTCACATACACTCAGACAATGACTGAGAGACTGAGCATGACATAACCATTAATTCCAAGGAATCTATATAGGTAAAAAGTCATCTACAAGCACAAAATAATCAAAACAATATAAAGGACTAATAGGAGCTTCTTACTTTGGAAAGTCTGTATTCAATTAACTATAATTAATAAAATTGATTTGAAAAGAAAGAATGAGCATAATTAAAGGTCCTAACAAAGTTGAGTGTAAAATTTTACAGTACTGAAAGGGCCTTTGAATTATAGTGCTGGAAAAGACTTTGAGATTCCCTTGGGCAGCAAGGAGATCAAACCAGTCAATCCTAAAGGAAATCAACCCTGAATAATCATTGGAAGGACTGATGCTGAAGCTGAAGCTCCAATACTTTGGCCACCTGATGGAAAGAGATGACTCATTGGAAAAGACCCTGATGCTGGGAAATGAGAGGAGGGTGGCAAAGGATGAGATGGTTAGATAGCATCACCAGCTTAATGGACATGAATTTGAGCATGCTCCGGAAATGGTGAAACACAGGGAAGCCTGGTGTGCTGCAGTACATAGGGTCACAAAGAGTAGGACAGGACTTAGCGAGTGACCAACAACACTGAAAGGGTACAGAAGGGGATAACTCCATGAAAAAAATCTGTCAGCTATCAGCCTAAATATTTAGTACTTACCTGTGCCAAGTGGTAAAACTGAGTGATCCTCAGCTCCTGGTACAGAAGCATTCCTTTCACTTGTGTTTTTCATATCTTGTGTATTGCACTTAGAATTTGTCTAAAAATCTTCAATCCATATTGTAAAATTAAGATAATGAAAGGCTTTAATAGATCATTTTATTACAATCATTTAATTCTGAATTGCAAAATAAACAATGTTGACTAAGTGAAAGTATGATCAGAGAAAATGTAACGTTAAAATATTTTAAAGTGTCAGAACATAAAATTTATTTTTATATATAGCTACAAATTATTATACTTATTTCAAGTATGTAAAACAGTAATCAACATTTATAAAACAGAGAATATAAACTATAAATAAAGGGCTTTTATGTCATCTACTCTTCAAATAAAGATTTTGAAATTTGTGACATTTAGTATTCACTATTTGATTTAGCATTGAATATTTTCATTTAAGGGTAACCTAAGGGATCTGGCTTTTTTTAGCACAAGTTTATAATGGATTGGTTGAACACCTAAGGGAAAAGAACTCAGAGGGCTACTTCTAATGTGAAAAAAGAGAGTTAAAAATCTCTGAGAAACAGCCATCTTTTCAAAAAATTTGTGCATAAAAAATGTAAAAAGTATAGGAACATTTTTCAAAACACTGGAGAATTTGTTACAAAATTGAGAATCTTTGTTTCAAACTGGGCTAACACTCATCACCATTCAGCCAAATGCAATGTTTACTTGTAAAAAAGCTCTGCTGCTGCTGCTGATGCTGCTAAGTCGCTTCAGCCGTGTCCGACTCTGTGTGACGCCATAGACAGCAGTCCATCAGGCTCCTCCGTCCCTGAGATTTTCCAGGCAAGAACACTGGAGTGGGTTGCCATTTCCTTCTCCAATGCATGAAAGTGAAAAGTCAAAGCGAAGTTACTCAGTCGTGTCCGACCCTTAACGACCCCATGGACTGTAGCCTACTAGGCTCCTCTGTTCATGGGATTTTCCAGGCAGGAGTACTGAAGTGGAGTGTCAAAAAAGCTCTAGAAACAGTTGCACAGTCTCTTTTGGTTACAATAAATATCACTGTTGCTCCTATTGATTAATCCATTCCAATGTTTATATCTTGGACTTGAATTTAAAAGACACACCAAGACTTCTAGTTTCTAAATACTGCCGTTTCTTGTGATTAGTAGACACCCACCTCCCTTTCCTTTTTGTCTATCTAAGCCCACACAGGAAGCAACAGTTAGAACTGGACATGAAACAAGAGACTGGTTCCAAATAGGAAAAGGAGTACATCAAGGCTGTATATCGTCACCTTGTTTATTTAACTTATATGCAGAGTACATCATGAGAAATGCTGGGCTGGAGAAAGCACAAGCTGGAATCAAGATTGCTGAGAGAAATATCAATAACCTCAGATATGCAGATGGCACCACCCTTATGGCAGAAAGTGAAGAAGAATTAAAGAGCCTCTTGATGAAAGTGAAAGAGGAGAGTGAAAAAGTTGGCTTAAAGCTCAACATTCAGAAAACGAAGATCATGGCATCTGGTCCCATCACTTCATGGCAGGTAGATAGGGAAACAGTGGAAACAGTGGCTGACTTTATTTTTCTGGGCTCCAAAATCACTGCAGATGGTGATTGCAACCATGAAATTAAAAGACACTTACTCCTTGGAAGGAAAATTATGACCAACCTAGACAGTATATGAAAAAGCAGAGACACTACTTTGTCAACAAAGGTCTGTCTAGTCAAGGCTATGGTTTTTCCAGTGGTCATGTATGGATGTGAGATTTGGACTATAAAGACAGCTGAGAACCAAAGAATTGATGCTTTTGAATGGTGGTGCTGGAGAAGACTCTTGAGAGTCCCTTGGACTGCAAGGAGATCCAACCAGTCTATCCTATAGGAGATCAGTCCTGGGTATTCATTGAAAGGACTGATGTTGAAGCTGAAACTCCAATACTTTGGCCACCTGATGCAAAGAGCTGACTCATTAGAAAAGACCCTGATGCTGGGAAAGATTGAGGGCAGGAGGAGAAGGCAATGACGAAGGAGAAGATGGTTGTATGGCATCACCAACTCAATGGACATGGGTTTGGGTGGACTCCGGGAGTTGGTGATGGACAGGGAGGCCTGGTGTGCTGCGGTTCATGAGGTCACAGAGATTTGGACACGACTGAGTGACTGAACTGAACTGGAGGCCACACAGTACAGAACTAATTTGGGCAAGACTTCCAACAATTTGCAGAATAGTCTTTAGGCACATCTGAAAATAGCCAACTCTGATAGATTGTGTCACTCATCTCATCACATTGCCTTCCCACAAACTTCTGCAAGTCCAATGACAAAAATGTCGCAAAACTGTTCAGATACAAATTAGTGCTGATCGACACTTACAAGTCTCATCATCATTATGCTCTTCAATACTACCCAATGTGTTTATTGAGTCACATTCTTTCCCTAATTCAATAGCTATTCAGTCTTTTCCTAATTATCTATGACCCCTCCTGACTCTCTCTCAAAAGATGGCTTCATCTGCTATCAGTACTTCACATAGAAACAATCACCATCAAGCCTAAGTTCCCCTCACTTTCTTGGTTCCGTTTTTATAAACACACAGGTATCCATCAATCTATTGTAGAAAAAATTTGTGCTTCCCACGGAACAAGTCTGAAATTCTCACCCCTAGTCTGTGTCAACTAAATATATATATTCACAACTTAAAAATTGAGAGTTATGTTATATTTAGTGGGAGTTTTTTGGACTTCAAACCCTGGGAAGGAAGTGCCTCAAGTAACTCTGAAAGAACGACTTTGAAGAGGTGAGGGTGGGAGGGAGAGATAGGTTATATAGGAGTTTGGCAACAAAAGGCAGGTAGTCTAAACTTCAAAAGATTATTATTATCTAAGCAATAAAGGAAACTAGATATTTCAAGTTAAGAAATTCGGCATTTTTCTTTGTACAGGAATATACAAGAGCCTGGGCTCACAGATATCACTCCTTTGATATGCATCTCAGCTATCTGGGGCCAGTATGCTGTGTTTTCATATACTGAGTGTCCTTGGGGCTCATAGTATGGAGTGGCTACAGTCTGATGGCTGCTAAATCACAGGCATTGTTTTGCTTCCTGAGATCCCTCAGGGCTCACCAGCTTACCACCCCTGAGGCCTACAATCACTGATGATTGTGACATCCTTTGTTTACTGACATGGCAGGAAACATTTCATTTCTCATCTGGATATAATCCCCTATCTGATCTTTCCAGTCTACCTTGACTGGACTTTCCAGAATCCAGATCTGCTCATGTAATATGAGTTATGTTTTTCCTTAGTGTAAAATACTTCAATTGTTTCCTTTGTTTTTAAGGCAAATTTAAAATTTCTTAACATGGTACAAGGGCTTCCCAGGTGCTCCAGTGGGTAAAGAATCCGCCTGCAATGCAGGAGATATAAGAGATGTGGGTTCGATTTCTGGGTCAGAAAGATCCCTTGGAGGATGGTATGGCAACCCACTCCAGTATTCTTGCCTGGAGAATCCCATGGACAAAGGATCCTGGCAGGTTACAGTCAACAGGGTCACAAAGAGTCTGACACGACTGAAGCGACTTAGCATGCATGCACACAACACGGTACAGAAGATTTCCATGAAGTTACACACCTAGCCAAACTTACTGCTAGCCACCTTTTTTTTGGTCCAAACCTGAATGTTCCCAGCATGTACATCTGTCCGTTTTTCATGTTATCCTTTACCTGAATGAGCCTTCTCTACCCTGAGCCTCCTAATTATTTCTCACCTTCCCTTTTTTTATTTTTTTTTAATTTTTATTTTTACTTTATTTTACTTTACAATACTGTATTGGTTTTGCCATACATTGACATGAATCCACCATGGGTGTACATGCGATCCCAAACATGAACCCCCCTCCCTCCTCCCTCCCCACAATATCCCTCTGGGTCATCCCCGTGCACCACCTTCCCTTTTTATCAGTTATTAAATCCTACAGGAGAGCTTTCTTGACCTCAGCATGCTATATGCCATTCATCTGATATCTTCATGCCATTGTCCTTATACTAATATTTTATTTTAAACACCGGTTCTTTTTTAAAGAATATTTTCCTTGAAACTGAGCTCATTGGAAAATGACTTTCCCTTTAATTTTTGTATCTTTGATGCCATACATAGTTCCTGATCCATAAGAGTTCCTCAAAATTGTTTGTTGAATGAGTGAAACAAAAAATTAATAATCATGAGGAAAAGATGTTGGAAACAAGCATTGTATAAGAATTTTTGAAAATTTGCATGAACTATGTAAAATTGATAACATTTAATCATATAGAAAATAAATAATTTCTTTTCCTTTGTAATTTAAACATTATTATCTTTAAATATATAACAGTATGCTTAGTGCATATAATAATGAATGTAATATTCAAATAAATATTTTCCCAACTCTTTGGTCATATGGAAAACCTCATCCTACTTGAAAAGTAATTTCCACTGTGTATGTAAACAACACTGCATAATCAGCAAGATTTTTGTGCCGTTACACTTATCACACTCTTCTGTGTGGCATGAACACTCAGTGACAACAAAATAATAAAGTCATCATCTTCAACATTATCATCAACACCATCCATGATCACTAATGGTTTCTATACAACTTTATATCAACAGAAGTTCATTAGTTATAGTATCTCATTTTTCATCCTGACTCTTTTCACTCGTAAGAAATGTATATATATGGTACTCACACATATATCCTAAGACTGTGATTGCCAGTAGGAGAAACAAGCATACAATTCCCAGGATTATTGCAATGATATGCCATGGAGATTCTGTACAAAATCAAAAAGCAAAATATATGCAAATATATATATATATAAAGCATCAAGCATTAAAAAAAACAGAATTGGAACAAAATGGAAATTTGTTCTGGAGTTTAAAATTAATACCTATAATTACTGTGACCACAAATCTCATATTACTATTATGTTTTTCTATCCCTCAGTATATAAGCGCTCGAAAAAACTGTTGAGAGTCCCTTGGAATGCAAGGAGATCAAATCTACAAATCCTAAAGGAAATCAACCCTGAACATTCATTGGAAGGAATGATGCTGAAGCTGAAACTACAATACTTTGGCCACCTGATAAGAAGAGCTGACTCATTAGAAAAGATCCTGATGCTGGGAAAGACTGAAGGTGGGAGAAGGCGATGACAGAGGATGAGATGGTTGGATGGCATCACCAACTCAGTGGATATGAGAAAACTCAAGGAGACAGTGAAGGAAAGGGAAGCCTGGCATGCTGCAGCCCATGGGGTCACAAAAAATCAGACATGACTGAGTGACTGAAAAGCAACATATAAGGGTTTTGCTGGTGGCTCAGTGGTAAAGAATCCACCATGCAGGAGCTGCACGAGATGCAGTTTCAACCCCTGGGTGGGAAAGATCCCCTGGAGGAGGACATGGCAACCCACTTCAGGATTCTTGCTTGGAGAATCCCATGGACAGAGGAGCCTGGCAGGCAACAGTCCATAGGGCCTCAAAGAGTCAGGCATGACTGAAGCAACTTAGCACGTATGTACATCTCAGTATATAAGGAACTAGGCATGTAATATCAAATATGTGTGGGCACAATTATGATTTTATTTTTTCTTACTTAACATCGTAATATTTTCAGAAAACAAGAGAAAAAAGAAAAAGAAACTTTACTTTTCCTTTTGTGACTCTGATATCTTTTGACCTTCTTTTTCTTTGAATACAGGAGAGTCGGACACAACTGACATGACTTCACAGCAGCAGGTGCCTTGGATTGTCATATTTATATAGATATAAAAGATTTGTGTCTTCTCTGTTCTCCACATGTCATTTATTAATTTTATTGTCTTTCAAATGAAAATAGCTTTGACCTTTTTATTCCCCTCTACTGTAATTTTTTCTTTGTCATGATTTTTCATATTTTCTAGTTTCTTCCTTCACCTTTATTTCAATTACTTTAATTTCACCAAAATTGCTTTTTCATTTCAAGTTTCTTGTCAATCATGCTCAGATTTCTTTTTCCTTTTTTTTTTGTTTATAATGTATGCATTTAAGGCAATTAATATGTCACAAGACAGAATCTTGCTGTTACTTTTCCTTTTAATTCATATAAAATTATGAAATTTGACTTTGATTTTTCCTTGGTTCATATGTTATTTAGAAATAGATTACTGAATATAAAAACCGATAAAGATTTTCAAAATTTTGGTTATTAACTTCTATTTTAGGTAAACTAGTTAGAGAATTTTTCATGAACCTGGAAATATTCTGTATGTCTATTACATATGGCTGATGTGACTGTGAAATCAATCTGAAATGTGTATTTCTTCTAATTAATTTAAAAAATTTGAATATTCACATTTCAAGTGCCAAGTTGCCAAACTTGGCTGGGGGCTAGTGTTGTGACACCATAGTTCTGTAGCTTTTTTAGTAATGTAACTGGACTTAGGCATATATAGCAAATTTGGGGGAAATGTTCATTTGAACTTAAAAAATAAGAATATTCTATGTTAGTGTATGTGTGTGTGTTCATATATGTCCTGGTCACTTGTCTAGTTTAGATATTTCTATTGCTTACTGTTATATCTGCTTGCTTGATAAGTAGTGGTGATAAATTGTTTAAATCTCCATTTATGATTATTTATGCATGGTTTTCAATCTGTGTTGACCTTGTACTGTTCAGTACATACATTTTTTAATTGCTAATAGTTTCGATACTCAATATATAATTATTAAACATGCCCTATTTTTTGTAACGTGGTTCTTGCTTTATACTGTGAGAGTACATTAACTGAAGCAGTTTGTGTTCTTTTCTTTACTTTCCTCTTCATGGCTTTTGATAAAACAATATGGCTCATTAAGTTAGCATTTATTGACATAACTGTTTTACATACATAGCTGTGTTAAACAAAATATTTTAAAATATAAACATTCTTTTTTAAAAAATTTTATTTTTACCTTATTTTACTTTACAATACTGTATTGGTTTTGTGATACATTGACATGAATCCACCACGGGTGTATACGAACTCCCAATCCTGAATCCCCCTCCCACCTCCCACCCCATGTCATCTCTCTAGATCATCCCCATGCACCAGCCCCAAGCATCCTGTATCCTGTATCGAACATAGACTGGCACTTCGTTTCTTACATGATGTTATACAGGTTTCAATTGCATTCTCCCAAGTCCCACCCTCTCCCTCTCCCTCAGAGTCCAAAAGTCCGTTCTATACATCTGTGTCTCTTTTGCTGTCTCGCATACAGGGTCATCATTACCATATAAACATTCTTAAAATTTAAATGGAAAGCTATTCTATATATATTTAATATAAATTTAAGATTATCATATGCTCTATTTACATATATTATTTATATGTAAGTACATATAGTTAATAGTTAAGTGTAATATATTGTTACTTTGAATTCTACATTATGTTGTTTTCGTAGCTTTCACAATAAATATTTTTAACTTTCTTTTATAAGAATTTATAAATTTAATATGTCTTAGTTCCATCAGTGGAGAAGGCAATGGCAACCCACTCGAGTACTCTTGCCTGAAAAATCCCATGGATGGAGGAGCCTGGTAGGCTGCAGTCCATGGGGTCACTGAGTTGGACATGACTGAGCGACTTCACTTTCACTTTTCACTTTCATGCACTGGAGAAGGAAATGGCAACCCACTCCAGTGTTCTTGCCTGGAGAATTCCAGGGACGGGGGAGCTTGGTGGGGTGCTGTCTATGGAGTCGCACAGAGTTGGACACGACTGAAGTGACTTAGCAGCAGTTCTATAAGTACCCTACATTTTACAGCATGAGTTCTTTACTCAGTACTCTAGTAAGTTCATATTTTTGTACTTTTCTGAAATAACAAAAAGACATAATTTCTCTCTACTGTTTTCACTGCTCATGCCATTTTTGCTCCCTTGAATTCTAATACAAACATATATTCACAATTTGATACTTTATCATTACTATTTTACCTGTCAATATCTGTTTGGATACATCCACATAAGTTCTTTTCTTCAATTCTTCTTTACTTTCTGCATATCCAAATTTTCAACTAGAATAAGAGTTTCTTCATTATAAGACCTTAAAATGTTTCCTTTATACAGAGTTATTTCGTAATTTTGGCAATCTGCCTCGATTTAAAAAGCTTCCTTGAAATGAATCCATCTAGCCATCTTGTTAAAAGGATATTTGCACTTACTCCAATCACTCCATGGGAAATAGATGGGGAAACAGTGGAAACAGTGTCAGACTTTATTTTGGGGGGCTCCAAAATCACTGCAGATGGTGATTGCAGCCATGAAATTAAAAGACACTTACTCTTTGGAAGAAAACTTATGAGCAACCTAGATAGCATATTCAAAAGGAGAGACATTCCTTTGCCAACAAAGGTCCATCTAGTCAAGGCTATGGTTTTTCCTGTGGTCATGTATGGATGTGAGAGTTGGACTGTGAAGAAGGCTGAGCACCGAAGAACTGATGCTTTTGAACTGTGGTGTTGGAGAAGACTCTTGCGAGTCCCTTGGACTGCAAGGAGATCCAACCAGTCCATTCTAAAGGAGATCAATCCTGGGATTTCTTTGGAAGGAATGATGCTAAAGCTGAAACTCCAATACTTTGGCCACCTCATGCAAAGAGTTGACTCATTGGAGAAGACTCTGATGCTGGGAGGGATTGGGGGCAGGAGGAGAAAGGGACAACTAAGGATGAGATGGCTGGATGGCATCACGGACTCGATGGATGCGACTCTGAGTGAACTGCAGGAGTTGGTGATGGACAGGGAGGCCTGGCATGCTGCGATTCATGGGGTCCCAAAGAGTCAAACACGACTGAGCAACTGAACTGAACTGAACTGAACTGATGGACATCTAATTTATCTTTATCTCTTAGGTCACTAGGTACTGCTATTTTAGATTTAGTCACAAACACATTTTATATAATAAAAAGTAAATTCAAAATACTCTTAGTATTCTGAGTATTTATCTTGGCTCTAGGTGGACTAACCATAGATTTTATTAAAGTTAAATGCCAGAAGAGTCAACATATTTGGGCATGTAACCAAGGACATGATGTGTACAAAATTATTTGATTGAGACCAGCAAAGTGTATGATAATATGAATAATACATTTAACATTTACCTTGTAGTTCAGCTGATAAAGAATCCACCTGCAATACAAGAGACTTCAGTTCAATCTGTGAACTGGTCAGATCCCCTGAAGAAGGGAATGGCTACCCACTCCAGAATTCTTACCTGGAGAATTTTATGGATGGAGGAGCCTGGAAGGCTACTGTTCATGCATTTGCAAAGAGTTGGAAACAACTGAGTGACTTTCACTTTTAACTTCAAATTTTAAAAGTGAACATTACTGAATTTTACATTATTTGGCATCACTAATGAATGCTTCACTTACTATAATTCAATGAAGTGGGTAATAGAATATTATTTAGTTTATTAATATAAAATATAATAAAGATTTTCACCATATAGGTAGCCATTAGCAATTGCTATAGAAAGTTCAAATATTAATCAATATTATTAGGACATAATAGAGTTTGCAAGTAGCTTACAAACAGCTTACAAATACCTGAGAAAAGAAGAGAAGTGAAAGGCAGAGAAGCAGGAAAAGATACCCAACTGAATGCAGAATTCCATAGATTAGCAAGGAGAGATAAAGTCTTTTTAAGTGAACAATACAACGAAATAGAGAAAAACAATAGAATGGGAAAGACTAGAGATATCTTCAAGAAAACTGGAGATACCAAGGGAATATTTCATGCAAAGATAGGCACAAGGGAGAACAAAAATGGCAAGAACCTAACAGAATGGCAATCCACTCCAGTATTCTTGCCTGGAAAACCCCATGGACGGAGAAGCCTAGTAAGTTACAGTCCATGGGGTGGCAAAGAGTCGGACACGACTGAGCGACTTCACCTCACCTAACAGAAGCAGAAGAGATTAAGGAGAGGTGGAAAAAATACCCAGAATACCTGTACAGAAAAGCCCTTAATGACCCAGATAACCACAATGGTGTGGTCTCTCACCTAGGGCCAGACATCCTGAAGTGTGTAGTCAAGTGGTCCTTAGGAAGTCTTACTAAAAACAAAGCTAGTGGATGTGGTGTAATTCCAGCTGCGCTATTTCAAATCCTAAAGAATGGTGCTGTTAAAGTGCTGCACTCAATATGCCAGCAAACTGGAAAACTCAGCAGTGGCCACAGGACTGGCAAAGGGCAGTTTTCATTCCAATCCCAAAGAAAGGCAACGCCGAATAATGTTCAAATTATCCTACAATTGCACTCATTTCACATGCTATCGAGATTATGCTCAAAATCCTTGAAGCTAAGCTTCAGCAGTACATGAACAGAGAACTTCCAGATATTCAGGCTGGATTCAGAGAAGGCAGATGATCAAACTGCCAGTATCCATTGAATCATAGAAAAAGCCAGGGAATTCCAGGAAAAAATCTACTTTTGCCTCAACTCTGCTAAAGCCTTTGACTGTGTGGATCACAACCACCTGTGGAATATTCTTAAAGAGATGGGAATACCAGACCAATTTAGCTGCCTCCTGAGAAATCTGCACACAGGTCAAGAAGCAACAGTAGGACAGGACATGGAACAATACGATGGTGGGTTGGTTCAAAATTGGGAAAGGAATACTTCAAGGCTGGATATTGTGACCCTGCTTATTTAAATTATATGCAGAGTACATCATGTGAAATGCTGGCTGGATGACTCACAAACTGGAATTAACATTGCAGCAAGAGATATCAACAACCTCAGATAGCAGATGATACCACTTTAATGGCAGAAAGTGAAGAGGAACCAAAGAGCTTCTTGATGCAGGTGAAACAGGAGAATGAAAAAGACAGCTTAAAGTTCAACAATCAAAAAACAGAGATCATGGCATCCAGTCCCATCACTTCATAGCAAATAGACGGAGAAAAAGTGGAAACAGTGTCAAATTTCATTTTCTTGGGCTCCAAAATCACTGTGTACAATGACTGCAGCCATGATATTTAAAAATGCTTGCTCCTTAGAAGTAAAGCTATGACAAAATTAGATAGCATATTAAAAGGCAGAGACATCATTTTGCTGACCAATGTCCATATAATCAAAGCTATGGTTTTCCAGTAGTCATGTGTGGATGTGAGTTTGGATCATAAAGGCTGAGAGCCAAAGAATTGATTTTTTCCAGCTATGGTGCTGGAGAGAGTCCCTTGGACAGCAAGGAGATCAAGCCAGTCAACCCTAAAGGAAATAAACCCTGAGTATTCATGTGAAGGACTGATGCTGAAACCAAAGCTCCAATACTTTGGCCACCTGATCAAAGAGCTGACTCATTGGAAAAGATCCTGATGCTGGAAAAGATTCAGTGCAAGAGGAGAAGAGGGCCACAGAGGATTAGATGGCTGGATGACATCACTGACTCAATGGACATGTAGTTGTGGGTGTGCTCAGATGCCGGGAGCCAGTATGAGAAATCCCGCCCATGGCAAAGGTCATGAGGAAGGAAGCCTGACAAAACACAAATGTGTGATCCAGCTTCAGGGGTTCCCCCTGAGTTTTCCTGAACATCTACCCCCAAAAACCAGAGTCTGCTGCCTTATTGTACTGTGCTTTCCACCCTTCTGCTGCTAATAGGAATTAACTTAGGGCTCCAGTTAACAGTCTTCTGCATATGAAAGGTGGAGAAGGCAATGGCACCCCACTCCAGTACTCTTGCCTGGAAAATCCCAGGGACAGAGGAGCCTGGTAGGCTTCAGTTCATAGAGTCACTGAGTCGGACACGACTGAGCAACTTCACTTTCACTTTTCATTTTCATGCATTGGAGAAGGAAATGGCAACCCACTCCAGTGTTCTTGCCTGGAGAATCCCAGGGACAGGGGGGCCTGGTGGGCTGCCGTCTATGGGGTCGCACAGAGTCGGACACGAGTGACGTGACTTAGCAGTAGCAGCATATGAAAGGAATGTTTCAGCTCAAACCCCTCTGATGGCTCTCTAACTTGCCTGACAGGTTCCCCTGGACTTTTGACAACTTGTGAATTGCTTAAAGCGTCTTAAAGATACAGAGCCTTTTCTAAAGAGCTAAAAATTATATTGGTGACGGGTTTTCACTGTTGACTCAATGACTGCTGCCAGGCCTCCATATTCTTTATCTTTTAGGCACCTGAAAGATTAATCAATGTAATTGGGATATAGGAATAGGAATATAGTAGTTTTGATGTCCTTGATATGGAAGAATGTAACTTTATTTAGTGCTTTCTGAGAGTGGCACCAGACTTTGGGAAGAACAACATAAATAAGTCTTCTGGTTGACAAAGCCTTATCAGAAAAGGGCTGTAAAATGTTAATTGGCCTTCTGGCCAGAAGATGATGTAAATCACCTAAGGCTTGTGTATACAACTAGGTATGCAGAGAGAAACCTGGTCTCGGTAAGAGTCAGGGTTGCTGATGCTGCATAATTTTGTATTATTCATTGATCTCTATGTAAAATCAAAAGGTATATAAGGCCTTTCCAGACAATGGTGGGGGGGGGGGCAGTCATTGGAAAGACTGGTTTCCCCCGTGTCTTCTTTTCTTATTCTATTTTCTGGCTGAATCTGGGGCGCGGAGGCTCGCCATGTCTACTTACTTGCCCTGGCTTCTAAGATCCATGAGAGAGGGAGCCCAAGGCGGGGCACCCTCTGATATTCAAACGGGCAGCGGCGGCCCAGTGTAGATGGTGCAAACTTCTTGTCCTGAAGTTTTATTGGCTTTCCCCATAAACCAAGTTATTCAGCCTCTTCTCCACTAAATTTTCCTACTACACTATTCTTTCCTAATTTATTTTATATTTCTAAATAAATAAGATTTTCCTTGCCATGCCGTCCCCACCTCGAATTACCCTGGATCCACCAGGGCTGGACCCCGGCATTCAGTCTCTTCAGTCATGTCCACCTCTGTAACCCCATGGACGGTAGCCCACCAGGCTCCTCTCTCCATGGAATTTTCCAGGCAAGAATACTGGAGTGGGTTGCCATTTCTTTCTCCAGGGGTTCTTCCTCAGCCAGGGACTGAACCTGGGTCTGTTGCATCACAGGCAGATTCTTTACCATCTGAGCCACCAGGGAAGCCCATCATTGAACGTGAATTTGAGCAAACTGAGGGAGATAGTGAAAGGGAAGCTTTGCCTGCTGCAGTCCACAGGGTCACAAAGAGTCAGACATGGATTCATGACTGAACAACAACAATAAATTGGTATATAACTACCAATTTATATTCCATTTTTCTAGATTTTAGAAAGCTAAAAATTAGATGACAGTTAAAGTTTAAAATGTAGTAACTCTTCTGAAATAGGGACAAGTATCCTTAAATATGAACTGTCAATGGAATTATGATTTCCTCCATTATAATAGAAATGACACAATGAGATTATAAGGAAAAGAAATAAATAATGCCTAGATTTAGCAAACTTATCTAAAACTAAAACTTAATCATTGAAGTTACTCTTGACAAGGCATAAATGTTCAGCATTGATGAATGAAGTAAAAGCAAGTTAACAGCAGGGTGATCATGTCCTTTGTCCCCCTATAACTTTTAGAAAGTGAAATCAATTCTCAGAGGAACTCACTAAAGAACAAACTAACTGAAACACTACATATTCAAAGTCTCCTATATTCTGGAGGTGTGTGATGATAAACTTCTTCAAAATACCCAAGTGTATGAATTTCCTGTTTCAGTGACATGGTGATGAGAAATGTACTTTTTACACTATTGCTTCACTCTGAGCCTTCACAGGGCAGTCTGTGAAGACCACAGACATTGTTTGATTTTCACAGTAACCTGGCCACTCAGAGAAGAGGCAGGACTCTGGCCTGTAGAAGGTATGTGTTTCCCTCTCCTTCCTAATCCCTCATCTCACTTATCAGGAGATTACAAATGCCAATGTGGTTCGACTTAGGGACAATTGCTAAGCAAACAAATTAAAGAGATATTGGTATCTGTATTTGATATTTTGGTATTTTAATTTTGGGAGAAAGTAAGAATAAAATATGAAGTATTTGGGAAGATTTTTGAAAATGTTCAGATTCTTGCCTGCAGACATTATTCAAGTGAATACATACATGTATAACTGATTTTGTTAATCAATACCATTTAATATGAAGTATCAGGAGCATCAGGACACGGGACAGTTAACAGTGTATTTTGTTATCAATAGACATATAATTAGATATAGTATTAAATATTTAACTCAGCCCTTAAAAATAAGTTCTTAAAATGGATTCATAGAATTGTGAATGGCCAGTATAATTCTTCACAGATCTAGGTAAAGTAAAAATCACAGTATGGTACCTCCAGTAAAGTGCTGGATTAACTCAATTATATATAATCAAATGCTTTATAAAAACTTGATCATAATATTGAAAAAAGATAAATCACACTAACACAGAGATTTCTGTCTAATAAATTATATTGCCTAAAATGAATAACACCATGGCAATTGTATTAAAATAAGAAATAAAAGTCAAATTTAATATTAGGTGTTTTACATGCTTTATATCATATATATTTTTATTCTCATTTTAGATTAGTAAACTGATTTGCTAAATACTAAATAATTTTTAAAGGTCATACATTGTCAATTTCAAAGCCAGAATTAATTGTAGATTGCACTGACTACAGAATCCATTGACTGAATTATTAAGGCACATTATTGACTTATAATTGCTGATACAACTAAAGCTGCCCTCATTGACTTAGCAGCCTCAGGAGCTTCCTGGAAGTTTGTACCAGCATTGTCCTTCCATAAATGATGTATGCTTTTCCTTATCAGTTTATAATTTCATATCTTAGCCATTGTCAATTGTCAATTACTCATGTAAAATAAGTATTTATTTAATGACATTTTAACATTGTTTTGTCTTTATATGATAAAAAGTTTTGGAGAATTTAATATGTGATGTACCATTTTTAACATGTAAAATATTTCTTTAATTTTTTAATGATTTCTTAGAGCTCCACAATCACTCAAAATAGAAGAATTATTTGATAGCATCTCATTCCCTTTTCATTGATGAATGTCCCAGTTAAAGTAATTTAATGCAGGGTGTACTGTTATGCCAATACTGTTATTCCCTCATCATGGAAAGCTGTCTTTAACTTTTAATGGATTTTAAACTTACCTGTATAATTGGTGCATTTTTTTTCCAATATGGACTTTAATTTGAACCAATGTATTATAACAATTTCAAAGTGTTTCTGTGAATTTTGACTTTCAATTCATCAGGATATTACTATTCATGAACTTTTCAGTAATCTACTAATTTTCATTGTTCCAATAAACAAGTAACATGTCAAACAAAGAATATTTTTTTAAAACATTTATTTGCTTTTAACTGATTGATGACTGGCTTACAATATTGGTTTGATTTTGTCATACATCAGCATAAATTAACCATAGGTGTACATATGTCCCCTCCTTTGAGTTTCCCTCTCACCTCCCGCCCATTCCCACCACTCTTGGTTATTAATCACCAAATACTATTTTTAAAACTACTTACTCTACCATAAAAGAGTTGTCTAAAGATCTACTGAAATGAGAACCAAACTTGGATTTGCTCAGCTGCTACATGAGTGCTGTTAACTGTCCTCACACATCACTCAATTTAACCTTTCAAGGTTTCTTGTGATTTTATACACCATTTATTAACTACTTATGTAAAGTTTCCATAGAGCAACATCTTGACATTAAACAGCCACAGAGATGAAGAACCAAAAGGAAAACTGCTCAGAACCGAGTCTGGTTAAGAATACCAGGAGACAGCATATGAGAGGTAAGATGGTGAAAAGATCAATTTTAGCAGCTGAGCAGGAGAAAACCTATGTGGAATTAAACTTTCAAAATGTCTTTTGTTATCTCAATGGAATGACAGTAACTACCACTGCAAGTGTAAAGCATTTACCCGCTTACGTGTTTTTATTAATGAGGCTTAGAGCTGGAGTTTGCAATACAATATTCTAATATGACATATGTGCTGCGCTGTGCTTAGTCGCTCAGTTGTGTCCGTCTGTTTGCAACCGCATGGACTGCAGCCCGCCAGGCTGCTCTATCCATGGGGATTCTCCAGGCATGAATACTGGAGAAGGTTGCCATGCCCTCCTCTAGGACTACCTACCCAGGCATTGCTGTAATTTGTAGTCTTTGATCTACAACTCGTGAAGCCTTATATTCGCTGAAAAAGGAATGGTATATTCTGAGAAGAGGATTGCAATGGCAGATATTGTTTTGAGGTCCAAGTTGGTGTCTTTGAATTCTCACGGATGTGGGATCTTTTGTTCTTCTAAAATAACTGTCTCCATCACTCCTTTCTCAGTGTTTCCTTTTCTCTCCCTGCAGATTCACCATCAGCTCGAGAGAAGCTCATTGTTGTGATCCTGGGAATCATCTGTTTTGTCTTGATGTATACGATAGTGAGAGTGGTAACTTTTATTCCACGTAAGTCAAGTTTTGAAAGATTATAATTGAACCTTTCATTTTAATGATCATCAGTGCCTCTAAAATTTCATATTATTATGGAATAGAACTCTTATTTTAATGTGTGCATTTAGCCTAAGTATTGAATGGTTATTCTGAGTTAAGCAAAGTATAAATTAAAGAATGATTGTAGGGAAAATTAAACATGTACATAGATATTTTCTGATTTCATAACTCAAAGATATACTTTAAGAAACTGAAACACCTTATTGAGAAAAACAAATTAATTCTTGAGATTGCTTGTACCAAGTATTGTAAGAGGTGGTGAGTCTTTTCTCTAAGATTTTCGAAATATACACCCCTCAGTCTTCGTTACCTCATTAATTATTCTTAAAGCAATATTTTCCAGATCATCCTAAATCCTAAAAACACCATGTTTACACTAAAAACTAAAATTTTTATGATTTATTTAGATCAATGTAAATATTTTAAAATATTACTTCCATTTTTTTCTAGGTACCCAAATATCAGAACAGAATAAGTCCTCTTTGGTAACAAAGCTCCATAAAGGTACATAACGATTTCAAACTTCTATTATAAATATAGTTTGTATTTTTCCTCTCTCTTAGGCTAGTGAAAATAGAAGTAGATTTGGGGATAAAACATAAATTATAAAATCAGGCAATAATATTCCTAAATAATGATTATAGGAGAGTCTTTCTTCCTATGCAACAATATGATCACCATATCCATTGTTGGCAATTGACTGTAATTTCCTCCTGCTATAATATGATAAGAAACAAAAAATTTTCTATTCTAAAATGGAAGTTTCATTTCTTGATTTTCAGGACGTGTAAGTAGTAGATATTTCTATGTGTTTGCTTTATATGGGGACATAAATAGGGATAGGAGAGATGGACCCTCTCTATGAATGTATGAATGAGATTTGTTTTATATGTACCAGCCTTGAGGTTGCATAGATATGTTATTTTATACATATATGTGTGTATGCATATATATGTTTACATCTATGCATATGCGTAAGTTAATTTTTATTTTTCAAATTCAAATTGCCTTTGAATAGTAATTCATAATCTTTCTCCAGAATTTCATTGTAGTTGTTGTCCAAAAGAGTGGTTTACATATTCCAACAATTGCTATTCTCTTAGTTTGGAAAAAGAAACATTGAATGGGAGTTTGATGTCCTGCACTACTAAGAATTCTACTCTGCTTTACATAGATAGTGAAGAGGAAATGGTAAGATATTAAGTGTTTCCAACACTTTATTAAAGGCTTGAAGTTTGCTTATTTTAAGATCTGTTAATATTCCATTAAACAATGGAATATGACTTTATGATACTTTATTTTCATTTTAAAACCATTAATGCACGTTTGGTAATTTCCAGTTCTTCTGCTCCTTGTTAGCATGATGGATCACCTTGTAAGGCTCACCTGTGTTACCTACCGGATTCTCTCAGCACAGGAGGAATGGTTTACCTGTGCCACCTCCAACAGTTAGGTTAGGTATTGGGTGTTGGGAAGTAAGAGGTCTAGTTCACTTTCATCTGATGGTGGGGAGGATACAGTTCAGTTCAGTCGCTCAGTCGTGTCTGACTCTTTGTGACCCCATGAACCTCAGCATGCCAAGCTTCCCTGTCCATCACCAACTCCTGGAGTCCACCCAAACCCATGTCCGTTGTGTCGGTGATGCCATCCAGCCATCTCATCCTCTGTCATCCCCTATACAAGATGCCGTAATTATTGTTCCTGCACCTACCACCCTATTCTCTCATCATGGAGAAGAGATTAGTGATTACAGAGGATTAGGGCTGCTGGATACTCTCAGACCTCTTCGCTTTTCTCTTTCCACCATGCAGGGTTCTCCTTTCTTGTGTCTTTCATTAGTTCCCGTGTCTACAGTTCAACTGAGCAGGGAGTAACAGAAAGAAATGATTCTCTGACCACTTGTCTCGTCCACTGGATTCCACAGAAATAGATTGCTTTGGGGTTTATCTAGTTAAAGAATGGTGTCAAACTCAGAAAACCAAATATTTGGCTCTCATGTCACTTATTTTCTCAATTTCATTCCCTTAATTCTCTTCTAAAACTGAAATCCTGAGGAACATATAGTAGTAGAGAAATGCAATGAGATACTCACAGTATCCAGAAAAAAGAATATCACAGCATCTTAAAACTTATTAAAGGCTTGTTATGTTAGTTTTACCATGAGTAAAAAATAAATTAAATAAATCAGAATTTTCCTTACTGCACACGTATTCAATTACTCCACCTTCTTATCCCTCAGGCTTAATGTTAGATACAATTCGCAGTTGTCAATATCCCCAAGTTGGTGTACTAAGTGTCTTCTTTTGAGGGGTCTGTACAACTAATCCATGTCTTTGTAAATACTCTTTTTATTAAATGGTCCTCAAAAAAAAAAAAGAGAAAGATTTTCCTTATTAACATTAGAAAACAGTGAAACTGATAAGTATAAATGTGAATTAGTTTTGAATCAAAAGTATAGACATGGTTAATATTTATGGCAATATTAAATATTCCACCTGGCAACTTTTATGATTTTAGTATTACGTTTAGAATTTAACATGCTTATTCTATTCAAAGAACTAAGTTCAGTTCAGTTCAGTCACTCTGTCATGTCCAACTCTGAAACCCCATGGACTGCAGCACGCCAGGCTTCCCTGTCCATCACCAACTCTCAGAGCTTGCTCAAACTCACATCCATTGAGTCTGCCATCCAATCATCTCATCCTCTGTTGTCCCCATCTCCTCTTGCCTTCAATCTTTCCCAGCTTCAGGTCTTTTCTAAAGAGTCAGTTCTTCACAGCAGGTGACTAAAGTATTGGAGTTTCAGCTTCAGCATCAGTCCTTCCAATGAATACTCAGGACTGATTTCCTTCAGGATTGACTGGTTTGATCTCTTTGCAGTCCAAGGGACTCTCAAGAGCCTTCTCCAACACCACAGATCAAAAGCATCAGTTCTTCAGCGCTCAGCTTTCCTTATGGTTCAACTCTCACATCCATATATGACTACTGGAAAAATCATAGCTTTGACTAGATGGACCTTTGTCGGCAATGTCTCTGCTTTTAATATGCTGTCTAGGTTGGTCATAGCTTTTCTTCCAAGGAGCAAGTGTCTTTTAATTTCAGGGCTGCAGTCACTATCTGCAGTGATATTGGAGGCCAAGAAAATAAAGTCTTTAACCGTTTCCATTGTTTCCGCATCTATTTACCATCAAGTGATAGGACCAGGTGCCATGATCTTAGTTTTTCAAATGTTGAGTTTCAAGACAGCTTTTTCCCTCTCCTGTTTCACTTTCATCAAGAGGCTATTCAGTTCCTCTTTGCTTTCTGCCATAAGGATGGTGTCATCTGCATATATGAGGTTATTGAGATTTCTCCTGGCAATCTTGATTCCAGCTTGTGCTTCATCCAGCTTGCTACTTCATATGATGTACTCTGCATAGAAGTTAAATAAGCAGGGTGACAATATACAGCCTTGATGTACTCCTTTCCCAATTTGGAACCAGTCCATTGTTCCATGTCTGATTCTAACTGTCGCTTCTTGACCTGCATACAGATTTCTCAGGAGGCAGGTAAGGCAAGTAAGAAATACCAATTTCTCTGGTATTCCAATCTCTTTAAGAATTTTCCGCAGTTGTGATTCACACAGTCCAAGGCTTTGGTGTAGTCAACTTTTATGTATTATAGTGTTAGATGCAAAATCTAACATACTCATTTTGTTCAAAGAACTAAAGATCCTAAGAAAGAATGCATCCTTTGACTTGCATTTTAAAAATTAATAAAAATCTTTCATGATGATATTTAAGTGAAAATTCTTTATTTTGGGCTAGAAATTTCTGATGTCACTGCCAACTATATCATGGATTCCAGTCTTTCGTGAAGGTCGTGGTCATGCATGGAAGTGGCGAAATGGTTCAATTTTCAAACTAAAGTAAGATTTTTAAATGAATGCTATATAAAGGAGGAAAAATACAGAAAAAAAATATTAATAATATGAACACATTTGTTTTCATTGAATTATAGAAAGCTGAAGAAGATGTTGAAAGTTAATAAAATGTTGATATAAATGTTCAAAAATAGGTTACTCTGTAGCCCATTTTCCTAATAACAAACTCTTACTGAAATTTTATTAAAAACACCATTACCCATGTTCAAAATGTCTTTTATTACAGTTACATAGGAATACTATTGTTTCATGAGTTGCCTTCATAGAATATAACAAAATTATGCATTTTTTTCATAACAGGATAACAGACCATACACCTGGTGAACGGAACTGTGCTGTACTATCCTCAAGGGGCATAGGAGCAGAAAGCTGTCAGATTCAAAATACATATAATTGCAAGCATAAGCTTGAGAATTAAAAAGTGAGTGTGGATGCTGTTGAGTAATTTTATCTTTTATGAAAAGGAAATAATGTTATGATTATATAAATTTTGAAATGAATTATGTTATCTGTTCTAATAAGGCTTCAATAACCATTGAAAGAAAACATCAAAATCCTGTAAATTCCATTAATAAAAATTTCTTCAATAGATTCCTTCAATAAAAATTCAAAATCAAAGTAAAAATTCAAAAAAAATTGCTTCAATAAAAATAAATTAATTTTTAAAAACTGTTTAAATATAATATGCATACCAAAAAGTATAGATATCACTTCTTTTGTGTCTGGCCTTTTTTGCTCAATAATATGTTTATGACATTCAAACTTTCTAAAATGTGACATGTTTTCTGAGTCTGTTTACATGAAATATCAAAACATTTTATATTTGAGAACAAAGACCAAAAGTAGTTTAGCAATTACCAAGAGCTATGTGGAGATGAGAAAGAAAATGACTGCTACTTGATCAGTAATGAATATTTTCATCACTGATAGTGATGATGGTTGTAAACTGTGACCATATTTAAAATCACTGATTTACACAGTTTAAATGGATGGATTTCATGGTGTGTAAATTGTACCTCAATAAATCTGTTTTAAAAAAAACTTCTTGGGACTGCATTTACTATTTAAAATAATTTGTAAAGAGAGTCATCTTTACAGTATTGGCTGTTCCAGTCAATATGCTTTATTCGTCTATGAGTTAGTTTTCTTTAAATTTTCCCTGTCAGATTTTGTGTTTCTCTATTTTGAGATGTTAAATATACATGGGTGTTTCATAGTCATGATTTTGTTATTGACACTCTTATTTTCTAAATTTTAGAAATTTTTGGTGCAGTAAAGAGTAGTATATTAAGGTTTACATGTTAGTCTTATAGTCAATAATTTCTCTGACTTTTTGTATTAATTCCATCATTTCAAATATTTATTTTTATGGATTTTATATGAGATTTTTATATCTTTATATAATAGCTATTCATATCTTTTTTCTAGGTGCAATTTTTTTTTCTTGGCTTATTTTCATAGGCTACAATTTAATTTCCAAAGTTGAATAGAAGGTACAGTAAAGGTTCTGTATCTATCTCTTCTTAGTCAAGGAAGAGATTTCAATATTTCATCCTTAAATATGAGATTTATCTTAAGGTTTTTCATCATATGTTTCTCATGTGAAACCATAATATTCTCATTTTTCAAACAAATTTTATAATCAATTGATGTTGATGTTATGTTTGCATCATTTTCCATCAGTTGGAAGGGTAAATGTTTTCTTTGTATAACGATTATGAAGTAAATTACCTTTATTTCTTCCATTAAACCAATATTTAATCAATCTTGCACTTCTATAAATAAAATCACAATGATCATCTGTGTTGCCCATTTTCTTAAAAAATCAATGCATATGCTATATGTAGATTAAGCTATTTTTCTTCATCTATGTTCACAAAGAGCTTTAACTGAGTTTTCAGTTATGTTATATATACTTGACAGGTTGTTATGAAAGCTATTATTAGGAAGTATTTCTCTTCTTCTTTTACCTGAAACTTTGTGAAAGAGTACTGCTACATTTTTGAGTGTTTTTATTCACTATCAATGCCATCTGAGCATCTAGAACTATTTTGTAGAAAGGTTCATATAATGAACTTAATGTTTCACAATGTATGTTAGGTTTACTCAGGATTTTTTTTTTTTTTGCCGTGCTTTAATTTGGTAATTTGTATTTTAGGATTTTTCTATTTTATATGGACACTAAAATGTATTCATAATATTGTTTTTTATCTGTTTAATATCTGAAAAAAGTATACATTATCCCTTTATTTATTATACATGTAAAAGATTTGATTCCTCTCAAAAAAAAGTTTTTTGGCCTCACCTCATGGCTTGTGGGTCTTACTTCCCCAAACGGGTATTGAACGTGGGCCACCAGCAGTGAGAGCATGGAGTCCTTACCACTGAACCACCTGGAAATTCCCCTTTTTCAATTTTTTTCATCAGTCTTTTATCAATTTTATTAAATATATTCAATAAGAATACATTTGGTCTTGTTGTTTCTCCATATTGCAATTTTGTCCTTTGTCTTGATTTTGCACTAATTATTGTTTTCTTCCCTCTACTTCATTTGGGTTTTATTTCACCTAATTTTAGCTTTTTCATTTTTAATTTCTTGTGATGCAAGCTTAGATTTCTACTTTGTTTTGTTGTATTTCATTTGTAAAGTAAGCATGTAAGGCAGTCAATTCTTCACAAGACAGACATTTGGTTTTGTATTTATCTTGTAATTCTTATAAAATTTTTGAATTTTTGTGGTCATTTCTATGGTCCACCTGTTATTCAGACATTTATGACCAAATTTAAAACCAACTAAGGATTTTCAAATTTTTGGTTATTGACTTGCACTCATGGAAAAGAGAGTTCTATTTGGTTAGAGAATTTTCTGTGATGCTAGAAATGTTCCACCTCTGTTCAATGTGGTGTGAATAGGAACCAACATTAAAATATTCCTTATTTTTAACTAATTAAAAGTTAAATTTAAATACCCACCTTTCAGGGCTTCCTTGGTGGCTCAGACAGTAAAGAATCGCCTACAATGTGGGAGACCTGGGCTCGATATCTGGACTGGGAAGATCCCGTAGAGGAGGGAATGGCAACCCACTCTAGTATTCTTTTTTTTTTTCTTTTACTTTATTTTACTTTACAATACTGTATTGGTTTTGCCATACATTGACATGAATCCACCACGGGTGTACATGAGTTCCCAATCCTGAACCCTCCTCCCACCTCCCTCCCCATATCATCTCTCTGGATCATCCCCCGTGCACCAGCCCCAAGCATCCTGTGTCCTGTATCGAACATAGTATTCTTGCCTGGAGAATCCCCATGGACAGAGGAGCCTGGCAGGCCACAGTCCATTGGTCACAGAGAGTCAGACACGACTGAACAACTAAGTACAGCCGAGCACAGCTTCCACCTTTCAAGTGCCCTGTTGTCAACTTGTCTGGAAGCTAATGCAGTGACACCACTACTATGTGCTATATGAATATGCTTGGAAATACGATTTATTGTGTATTTTTGAAGTTTTCTGTTTGTTCTTAGTTTTACTGATCTTTTATATTGTTTTTCTATCTCTATTTCTCCTTCAATCTTTGTTATTTCCTTCCATCGATTAACTTTGGCCTTTGTTCTTCTTTTTGAGGTTCTGTCAAGTGGAAGATCAGGTTGTTCATTTATCTCTTTGTTTCTTCTTAATGTTGGTGTTTCTTGCTATCACTCCAAAAAAAATTTCAAAAGTTTATTAACAGGCTCTAACGAGTTCAGCCATGTATACTGTCAAGATGCTCTCAACAACCCATTGCTCTCTCAGATCTGCCTCCTTGAAAATGAAATGGCTCCTACTTTGGGACCAGTGTACAGGTGTATATTCCAAGGACAGAGGAGCTTCCAATTGCATGGTCAACTAGTAGTTATGACCTCTTGAAGACCTCCCCCAACACCCCAAGAGCAGATGTATGGATAATGGTGGTCTATCTGTACAGCAGAATGTTACTCAGCAATGAAAAAGAATGAACTATTGATATACAATAGCATGAATGAATATCTAAATAATGATGTTGACTGAAAGAAGTCAGAAAAAGTACATACTTTACACTTTCACATTTATAAATTTCTAGAAAATGCAAACTAATCTAAAGTGACAGAAAGCATACCAGTGGTCATGTGGTGTTGAAGGTGGGCAAAGAGTGGCAAGGAGAGGGTTGTGAAGAGACACAAGCAAATTTTTTGGAGTAATAGAAATATTCATACCATACTTGCTTCAATAATTTCGCAGGTATGAATATATTTGTCAAATGTCATATTCTACAGTTTGTGCCATGCTTAGTTGTTCAGTCATGTGTGACTTTTTGTGACCCTGGACTGTAGCCCACAGGCTCCTCTGTCCATGGGGATTCTCCAGGCAAGAATGTTGGAGTGGGTTTCCATGCCCTCCTTCAGGAGATCTTCCAAATGCAGGGATCAGACCCAGGTCTCCTGCACTGCAGGCCGATTCTTTACCATTTGAGCCACCAGGGAAGCTTATTCTACAGTTTCAATATCCACAATGTATTGAATGTCAAGTATTCCTCAAGAAAGCTAATTTTCAGAGAGGATGCCTTCTCAGAAGGAGCATGCCAGCTCCAGCTATTTCTAGTTTTGACATTGCTTGATTGATAGCAGTTCTCTTCTAATTTTACATATTTGGTGAATCTCATTATGCATTGCCATGCTTCTCTTTTGTTCCAGTGGTCAATTCACCTCTCCCTGATTCAATATCAAATGGGGTAAATTATTATTTTCATCTAAGTAGCTTAGCATTTATCATTCCAAATTCTCTTATTCTTTAACTTGGAAATATCATGGCTCTTGTTGGCTCCTTGTCCTACCATAGATATTTTAGAATTAAATGATTAAGTTCCAGGAAAAAATTAAGTTAGGATTTGTGTTAGTTTCTCTAAACTTTCAAAACACTTTAGGGAGAGGCAACATATTTAATATTATTAAATCTTTCTATGCATTGTTAAGAACTATGTCTCTAGTAATTTAGATCTTTTTTAATATTTATGAATTTTTAGTAATTTTCTACATAGCATTTCATTTTTTATTGTTAACTCCTAATATCTAATTTTTCTAATATAAATGGTGTGTTTTATTAAACAAAATTTTATGAAAATAAAGCACTCGTAAAGAAATCCAAATAAATCATTATGTACATGTTATTAATTTTTACACTTGTTATGGGTTAAATTGTGTTACCAAAAAATATATTTGCTGAAATCTTAACTCCCATGCTTGTGAATATGACCATTTTTGGAAACGGGGTCATTGCAGGTGTATTCAAGGTAAAATAGGTCAAGGTGTCCTATTTGGAAATAGAATTTTTGTAGATGCCATTAAGGAAAGGCCTAATCAAATATGATGGGGCTATTTATAAAAAGAGGCATATTTGTACAGTGACACAAAAGAAAAATGGTTTATGGTACCAAGGGCAAAAACTAGAGTGACACAGGGACAAGCCAAGAAATGAAAAGGAACGTCAGAAGCTAGGAAGAGCAATGAAGGATTTACCAGAGTCTCACAAAACTTGGTCCTGCCAACACTTGATTTATTTTGAACTGCTAGCCTACAAAACTATAAAAATTTTAAAAAAAAATCTGTTGTTTTAAGGCACCTAAGCTGTGACACTTTGTTATGCCACCTCCAAGAAATAAATACAACACCGCTGTAATTCACCTTCACATTATTAAATACAATATCATCATCAATTGAGAAATGCCCCTTGTACATTATCTTCAGGAATAATTCCTCATCATGGTAACTAATATTTATTATCAATTACTATTCCTTCTGGGAGCAAGTTCACACTGTATAATTCTTGTCCTAAATTTCTAACGTCAGAGTTTTGATTTATCTCATTTCAATATAAATAAGTGGAATTTTATAGGATAAACTATTATGTGTCTGCTTTCTTTTGCTCAGAATTGTTTGTGATATTGACAAAGATGTGAACAAATAGTTTAAATAAAATAAATGCTATCAAGAGATGCTCAGGTAATAAAGAATTGTAATTTAATTGACACAAAACAAAAGTTTTTTTGGTAAATATTTTATTGGTAAAATAAAAAAGATTGCTAACACACTTTTATGGCAAAGATGTGAGAAAGTGTCACCCTTGAACATTGCTATTTGGATATAACAGGTGTATAATCTCTATTTAAACAATAAATATCAATTAAAATGTAATATATTCATCTGTTGACACAGAAATTACATTCATGGGTATTTCCCATATACGTAAGATGAATAGAAAATAACACAATATATTAAGTTCTTTTTACTGTAAAGTTTTTCTATAATTACAAAACTCTGGGGAAAACCTAAACAGTCATTGAAATAAACTGGTCTAATAAATTTTGGCACATCCATTTAGTGCAATGAAAAAGTGAAAGTGAAGTCGCTCAGCCATGTCTGACTCTTTGCCACTCTGTGAACTGTAGCCTACCAGGCTCCTCTGTCCATGGGATTTTCCAAGCAAGAGTAGTAGAGTAGGTTGCTATTTCCTTCTCCAGGGATTTAGTGCAATACTTGCAATCTTTTACAAAAAATGAGACAGCTCTTTAAGTACTGATATGGAACAATCTGCAAGATATTTTTTACATTAAAATATAAACAAACAGAACCATTATCTATAGTTATCCAAGAAACTAGTTATGTATTTGCCTCTAACAAGGAAACTAGGTGAATAGGAAATAAGATAAGTAAAGAGACTTTGCTCATTATTTCATATCTCATAGTTTGACCAATCTGAATGTATTAATTATCTATTCAAATAAATTCAATTAAATGATTAAGAAAAATAAATATAAAAGCATTATTCAGTTCAATGAATTTGTTTCATGTTCTCTGATTTACTGATTCTTGAAATTAAAAAAAATAAACAAATTTGGATTTATCATTTTCTATATATAAAACTTATTGGTCTTTTCTCACAGATGTTGAGATACCATAATCCTTTTAAAATCATACATAGTTGAGTAATTTGTTTGTAATTTAAGTTAGTGAATAATTAAAGTTTGTTCCATAATATTTATTAAAGGATGAATGTATTAAGACATTGATCACAGTAATTCCTTTAATTATTAAGGCAAGTAAATGTTTTTTCACAAATATAATGAAGCTGCCTAGTACAACCATCAGGAATAATATGTGTTGGCTTGAGGCATCCACATTTTCCATTTGAATTCTGGAAATCCCTGCATCAGAAAATATATTTATTTTAGAAAGTCATTCTTTAGCAAAATTTAATTATCACAAATTTAAAATATATGGATGTAATTATTTTGATGGAATATTTACCTTGCAACCGATATTTACCTGTGGAATTATAAAGTATAATTATGTCTAAAACTAATGAAAATATTAGAGATAAGGTTGTCAATTAGAGATAAGGAAGAAGTAGAAAAGATAGTATAGAATGGGATATATACATGAACTAGATATGTAGTTTGAAAAATTCTTCTGAGACTTCTGAAAATTTGGGAAGCGTTTAAATATAAAAAAAAATTATTTGGTTCATTGTCATTAGAAATAAAAATAAACCTAGTTTCCTGTGACTCAGGCTTCCTACTTTTGCATTCTAATCCCCTACGTTAAAAAGGACATCTTTTTTTTTTTCCGGTGTTACTTCTAGAAGGTCTTGAAGGTCTTTACAGAACTGGACAACTTCAGTTTCTTTGGCGTAGTAGTTGGGGCATAGACTTAGAATATTGTGCTTTTGAATGGTTTATCTTGGAAACAAATTGGGATCATTCTGTCATTTTTGAGGTTGCACCCAAGTACTGCTTTCTGGACTCTTTTGTTGACTATGAGGGCTACTTCATTTCTTGGCCATAGTAGTAGATGTAATTGTCAGCCAAATTCAATTCAGGACTTCCCTATAGCTCAGATAATAAAGAATCTGCCTGCAATGCAGGAGACATGGGATTGATCCCTGGGTCAGGAATTTCCCCTGGAGAAGGAAGTGGTAACCCACTCCAGTATTCTTACCTGGACAATGCCATGGAGAGAGGAGCCTGGTAGGCTACAGTCCATGGAGTCACAAAGAGTCAGACATGACTAAGCAATTAACACACAAAAATTAAATTCACCCATACATGTCTATTTTAATTCACTGATTCCTACGAAGTTGATATTCAATCTTGACTTCTCCTGCTTAACCACGTCCAATTTACCTTGATTCATGGACCTAACATTCTAGATTCCTGTGCAATATTGTTCTGTACAACATCAGGCTTTACTTTCACCAACAGACACATCCGCAACTGAGCATCATTTCTGCTTTGACCTAGCTGCTTCATTCTTTCTGGAGCTATTAGTAATTTCTCTATGCTCTTCCCCAGTAGCGTATTGGACACCTTCTGACCTGGGGTCTCATCTTCTGGTGTCATATCTTTTTTGCCTTTTTTAAGGGATCATGGGATAGTCATGGCAGGAATACTTGAATAAAAGGCAAATTGGCCTTGGAGTACAAAATGAAGCATAGCAAAGACTAACAGAGTTTTGTCAAGAGAACATGCTAGTCATAACAAACACCCTTTTCCAACAAGCCAAGAGAAGACTCTACACATGGACATCACCAGATGGTCAATACTGAATTTAGATTGATTATGTTCTCTGCAGCTCAAGAAGGAGAAGCTCTACACAATCAGCAAAAGTAAGACCTGGAGCTGACTGTGGCTCAGATCATGAACTCCTTATTGTAAAATTCAGGCTTAAATTGAGAAAGTAGGGAAAACCACTAGGCAACTCAGGTATGACCTAAATCAAACTTCTTATGATTATACAGTAGAGGTGACAAACAAACTCGAGGGATTAGATCTGATAGAGTGCCTGAAGAACTATGAATGGAAATCAGTAACACTGTACAGGAGGTAGTGACCAAAGCCATTCCCAAGAAAAAGAAATGCAGCAAGGCAAAGTGGTCGTCTGAGGATGCTTTACAAATATCTGAAGAAAGAAGACAAGTGAAAGGCAAGGGTGAAATGGAAATATACCCAAATGAATGCAGAGCTCCAAAGAACGGCAAGTAGAGAGAGGAAAAAAAAAAAAAAGTCTTATTAAATGAGCAATGCAAAGAAATGAGAAAAACAATAGAAAGGAAAAGACTGGAGATATCTTCAAGAAAAGGTCAGTTTGTATTCCAGTCCCAAAGAAGGAAATGCCAAAGAATGTTCAAACTACTGTCTGCTGCCTGCTAAGTCACTTCAGTCATATTTGACTCTTTGCAAACCTATGGACCACAGCCTGCCAGGCTCCTCTGTTCATGGGGATTCTCCACGCAAGGGTACGGGCCCTCCTCCAGGGGATCTTCCCTAACCAGGGATCGAACATGTGTCTCTTATGTCTCCTGCTATGGCAGGGGTCAAGTTCTTTACCACTAGTGCCATCTGAGAAGTCCTCAAACTACAGTATTATTGCACTTATATCATATGCTGGTGAAGTTATGCCCCAAATCCTTCAAGCGAGGTTTTAGCAGTACATGAACCAAGAACTTCCAGATGTACAAGCTGGGTTTCAAAGAGGCTGAGGAACCAGAAATCAAATTGCCAACATTCTTTGGATAATGGTGAAATCAAGGGAATTCCTAAAAAGCATCTAGTTCTGCTTCATTGACTACATTAAAGCCTTTGACTGTGTGTATCACAGCTTACCTTGGAAAATTCTTAAAAAATGGGAGTACCAAACCATGTTACCCGCCTCCTGAGAAACCTGTGTGTGGGTCAAAAAGCAACAGCCAGAAGTGGACATGGAACAATGAACTGGTTCAATACTGGGAAAAGGGTATGTCAAGGCTGTATATTGTCACCTTGCTTATTTAGCTTATACACAGAGTACATCTTGTGGAATGCCAGGCTGGATGCATCACAAGATGGAATCAAGATTGCCAGGAGAAATATCAATAACCTCAGAAATGCAAATGATACCACTCTAATGGCAGAAAGTAAAGAGGAACCAAGAAGCCTCTTGAAGAGGGGGAAAGAAGAGAGTAAAAGAGCTGGCTTGAAACTCATTCTTAAAAATACTAAGATCATGGCATCCGGTCCCATCACTTTATGCTAAATAGAAACAGAAAAGTGGAAACAGTGATAGATTTTATTTTCTTGGGCTCCAAAATCACTGCAGATGGTGGCTTCAGCCATGTAAGTAAGAGATGCTTGCTATGACAAGTAACAGAAGCAGAAAATATTAAGAAGAGGTGGCAAGAATACACAGAACTATACAAAAAAGATCTTCATCTTTTTTGACCCAGATAATCACGATGGTGTGATCACTCAACTAGAGCCAGACATCCTGGAATGCAAAGTCAAGTGGGCCTTAGGAAGCATCACTATGAAAAAGATAGCGGAGGTAATGGAATTCCAGTTGAGCTATTTGAAATCATTAAAGATGATTCTGTAAAAGTGCTGCAATCAATATGCCAGGAAATTTGGAAAACTCAGCAGTGGCCACAGGACTGGAAAAGGTCAGTTTTCATTCCAATCCCAAAGAAAGGCAATGCCAAAGAATGCTCAAACTGCCACACAATTGCACTCATCTCACATGCTAGTAAAGTAATGCTTAAAATTCTCCAAGCCAGGTTTTAACAGTACGTGAGCCATGAAATTCCAGATTGTCAAACTGGATTTAGAAATGGCAGAGGAACCAGAGATCAAATTGCCAACATCCGTTGGATCATCAAAAAACAGAGAGAGTTCCAGAAAAACGTCTATTTCTGTTTTATTGACTACACCAAAGCCTTTGATTGTGTGTATCACAATAAACTGTGGAAAATTCTTGAAGCAATGGGAATACCAGACCACCTGACCTGCCTCCTGAGAAGTCTGTATGCTGGTGAAGAAGCAACAGAACTGGACATGGAACAATAGACAGGTTCCAAATCAGGAAAGGAGTATGTCAGGGCTGTATATTGTCACCTTGTTTATTTAACTTATATGCAGAGTACATCATGAGAAATGCTGGGCTGGAAGAAGCACAGCTGGAATCAAGATTGCTGGGAGAAATATCAATAACCTCAGATATGCAGGTGACAACCCTTATGGCAGAAAGCAAAGAAGAACTAAAGAGCCTCTTGATGAAAGTGAAAGAGGAGAGTGAAAAAGTTGGCTTAAAAGTCAACATTCAGAAAACTAAGATCATGGCATCTGGTCCCATCACATCATGGCAAATAGATGGGGAAACAGTGGAAACAGTGAGAGATTTTATTTTAGGGGGCTCCAAAATCACTGCAGATGGTAACTGCAGCCATGAAATTAAAAGACGCTTGCTCCTTGGAAGGAAAGTTATGACCAACCTAAACAGCATATTCAAAAGCAGAGACATTACTTTGCCAACAAAGGTCCATCTAGTCAAAGCTATGGTTTTTCCAGTAGTCATGTATGGATGTGACAGTTGGATATAAAGAAAGCTGAGCACCAAAGAATTGATGCTTTTGAACTGCGGTGTTGGAGAAGATTCTTAAGAGTCCCTTGCAAGGAGATCCTACCAGTCCATCCTAATGAAAATCAGTCCTGAATATTCATTGGAAGGACTGATGCTGAAGCTGAACTTCCAATACTTTGGCCACCTGATGGGAAGAGCTGACTCATTTGAAAAGACCCTGATACTGGGAAAGATTGAAGGCAGGGGAAGAAGGGATTGACAGAGGATGAGGTGGTTGGATGTCATCACCGACTCAATGGACATGAGTTTGGGTAAACTCCAGCAGTTGTTGGTGGACAGGGAGGCCTGGTGTGCTGCAGTGGATGGGGTCACTAATAGTTGGACATGACTGAGAGACTGAACTGTCTGATGATAAGCAAAGCTATGACAAACCTAGACAGTATACTAAAAAACAGAGACAATACTTTGCTTACAAAGGTCCATATAGTCACAGTTATTGGTTTTTCCGGTAGTCATGTTAGCATGAGAGTTGTTCCATAAGGAAGACTGAGCTCTGAAGAATTGATGCTTTCAAATTGTAGTGCTAGAGAAGACTCTCGAGAGTCCTTGGACTCTAAGGAGTCCAAACAAGTCAATCTTACAGGAAATTAACCCTGGATATGCATTGGAAGAACTGATGCTGAAGCTGAAGCACCAAAACTTTGGCCACCTGCAGGCCAAACCCACCAACCTGCACACACACAACAATTGCAGTTCAACCACAATTGCAGTTCAACCACAAGAGGACACATGCAGCCCATACAGGAGAAACCCCGGGGGACCAGGCTCCAGTGACCAGAGTGGATTGTGCCACTGGGCCCCATAAGACGTAGTCAGATTCATAGATTCTTAGGAAAAACTGGTGGTTGCAGAGAGAAGTGGGAAGCTGGGGAAAATGGATGATGGGGTTTAAGAGTTATAAACTTCTAATTATAAAATAAGTAAGTTACCGGGAATATAATATATAGTCAGTAATATTGCAATAAATTTTTGTGGTGACAGAGGGTTACTAGTCTTTTTGGGGGAGGGGGCACTCATCTTACTGTAATGATCAATTTATGGTGTAAATAAGCATCAGATCACTATGTCATATACCTGAAGCTAATAATACAATAGAGTATGTCATCTATTCTTCAGTGAAAAGGAAGAAAGAAAATGTGAGTGCATTTTTTTTTCCCCACTGAGCCTAATGCCTTCCACATGAAACAAAGTATTAAAAATCTGTGAAACTGAGCAATGAGATTAAGGAACATGGATTTTGTACTTTAGGGCAAGGCTACAATATATACAAGAAAATGTATTTTAATTTTGTTCCAACTGTTTATGAATCTCAGCAAAAGTATTAATATCAAGTAACAAAATTAGCAGTGAAAAGTCACCAGCCTTTCACATTCTGCTTATTGAAGTAGTCCTTCTTTTTAAGGTACCCAATGAACCTGCCCTCTTCATTGACTTAACCATATTTTTAACCGCTTTTCTCAGTAATGTCTTTGAGTTATATAATCTGAAACATTTGGGTGTCCAAGGGCCAAGACCTTAGATTTCCTGATGTTCACTTCCAGCCTCATAGTATTAATACCATCTCTGCACTGAGGCATGAATAGACCTCTCATTTGAACTTGATAATCGTGTGCCAAAATGTTCATGTGACATCCTGCAGGTAATTAAATGTTTAATATATTTATCCACCATAAATCTAAAACTGAATTCCAGATATGCCCCATCAAAATCACCGGCAATTCTTCTTATAGTTGCTAACAAAGAAGCTTGAAGTCTCTTTTTACCTCCATCACAGGAAGGTACTTATATAGCACTTTTATGACAAAATGTATTGGGCTTCATACCACATCATAGCATTTACAATCTTCTAATATGCTATATCGCAGAGGGCAATAGCACCCCACTCCAGTACTCTTGCCTGGAAAATCTCATGGGCAGAGGAGCCTGGTCGGCTGCAGTCCATGGGGTCGCTAAGAGTCGGACATGACTGAGCAACTTCATTTTCACTTTTCACTTTCATGCATTGGAGAAGGAAATAACCCACTCCAGTGTTTTTGCCTGGAGAATCCCAGGGACGGGGGAGCCTGGTGGGCTGCCGTCTATGGGGTCACACAGAGTCAGACACGACTGAAGTGACTTAGCAGCAGCAGCAGCAGCAATATGCTATATAAATTACTTGGTACTTTTTGGTTTGTTATCATTCTCCTACTGCCAAAGAATGAGGGTAGATAAAATGCTTTTAGGATGTGATTATCTGGGGCCTGAGATGTGCACTTGGTTGCTGGTCTGAGAAGTGAGATGACTGGAATTAAAGATGTTCCCTAAATTCCCAAGGACCATTTCCATTTTTGACCTGTAATTTATGAATCAGGTACTGAGAATGAAAGGGAGTGGGGAGACTATGAAATAAAATCTTACAGATTCTTAGAAACGTTTGTGCCATCCAGCCACTTCCAGGGATGATGAACCCCTCTTTTCTCTAACCCAATCCAATGATTGTATTTCATTTTTGATTGAATGAAGACCTGTGGGAAAATTAGAATCACTAGCATTATTCATAATATCAATAATACACTTTACTACAGGGAACTCTCATAAGATGCTGGGCACATTTGTTTTTAAATATCCCTATGACAAATAGAGTAGGCACTAATTTCTCCATTGTGAAGAAAAGAAATGAAAGTGGAAAGGCCTCGTGAATGAATCACTCTATTCCTCATGTCTGGATGAAATATATAAAAGAATGAACATGATGGACTTTAAAAAAATCACTGTGTAAAATAGATTACATAGGTAAACATGACTGCTCTAACCTAGTACTTCTACTCATCATAAGATACCTTAAAGAATGCAAAAAGACAAGTCTGAAATCTTCAGATGTTTGTAGTGATCTAGTTTGATGAACAAATAAAATATCCCTATAAATCAATAAGAAAGCAAAGTTATTCAATAAGGAAAATAAGCAAAATTTAAGAACCTATATTTCAAATAAATAAAACACAGGTGCTATAAATGTGGAGATATAACAAGCTCACTAGATGTCAGAGAGATGCAAATCAAAAGTACAAAGATATATTGACAACTATTCACTTGGTGAAAAATTAAGAATAACAACACCAAGCTTGTTTGAAGGTAGAGAACAAAGGTATCTTTAAAACTGTTGCTAGGGACTTCCCTGGTAGTCCAGTAGTTAGGACCCTGTTCTTCCATGGCAAGGGGCCTGGCTTTAATCCCTGATCAGGGAGCTAAGATCCCACAAGAAGCCAAAATTAAACAAACAAACAAACAAACAAACAGAAAAACTTCTGCTAAAATTATATTGAAAAACAATTTGGAAATATTATATGAAGTTCAACTCTTACATACGTAGTGCTTCCAATCCTAGGGTGATGTATGATAAAACATAGGGCAGAGGAAAAATCTTGCAGAGATATGTTTAAGAATGTTTAATGAAGGACCATTCATAACAACAAAAGCTGGAAATGACCCAAATTCCTATCATCTAGACTATGAATAAAGTATAACTGCAGTACAGAATAGTATGCAGGAGTGAAAATGAAGAAACTTACCTACAAGTTTTAAAATAGGTCATCCCATTTACTTGCATGTAAACTTAAGCAAACAAATGTTCTTAAGCATTCTCTTTGTCTATAAAATGGGAATCATAGTATCTGTTATGGAGATTTTGTGTACTGAAATAATGCAGGCAGTGTCTGAAACATCTTTGACATAAAATATTGTTAGTTACTTGTAATCATTATTCCAATTGGTATATTTTACTCACATCAGTTGTTTCTGAATGGACACAAATGTGAAGCAGTAAATTCTCTTTCCTAAAAGTAACATCTGTCTCTGTTTCCCTCACAAACACATACACAAGTCAAAATTTTTACACCATAATAAAGTTGTATAAGAGGAATATTTTAATAGTTTATTTTTAAAGCCTAGGAAAAATGTATGGCTATTGTAGAGACATGTCAAAAATATACTTTATTATTTCTAGAACTTTGAAAAAGCTTTAAATGTCTATTAGTTCTTTCATTTATATATTTTTGCTAGGTGTTAGGTATACAAATGCATAAAACCCAGTCTCTCTTTTCAAATATCATTGGATTTAAGTCACTGTTCTAATTACATTCTTATGCTCTGTAACACAGCAGAAGACAGGAAATCTTAAATGTTAGTGGGAGAATAATGCTGTTCCAGGACCAAGTCCATCCCAGAGTTTGCATAGTGTATAGTTCACAGCTTTTAATACTGACAGCAAGGCTATCACCAAAAGAGGTAACAGAGTATGAAGCAAGGCTTTTGCTCTAAACAACATCAAAGTTTTTTCAGAAATTTCAAAGGAACTAGAATAGTTCATGGAAATACAGAAATAACAGCATAAGCAGATTCACTGAAGCTCTAAGTCCAGAAACTTCAATGGCAGGAATAAAACTGAAGAGAACAGAATTAGAAATCACAAGAAAAATATGGATTAAAATAAACTCTCGGGGGTAAAATAAAACTCATATCACTTAGGAACTGATTACAGCTGAGGTTTAAATTGATCAAGGAACTTGTAATCTGTATCTGGACATTTGTATTTCTTTGGCTTCATATCCCACTACTTAGATAGTAAAGATTGATTCATTCATATTATTATTATGATAATATAACTTCCATAAACAAGAAAACATAGGGCTTTAACCTGTACTTCATAAGACACTAATACAAATAACATTTCCAGTACTAAATACTAAGAATTAAATTCAATGCCTGAATTGAATCATTAGAAGGAAATCTACACAATCTGTTAGATAAGCTTTATCTTCTCAAATCTTATAAGTGATGGCAAATGTGATCTAGATTTTCTCTTTAGGAAAAAGAAGCTTCCTCTGTCACTCAGGATTATAAGTGAGGTAAAAATTCATTTTTGAAGAATCATTTCAGCTAGTTTCATTCACTTTTATTTTCATTCCATATTTCCTATGATCATGAAAATAAAAAACTCATCCTTCTGTACAAATGTGTTCCTTCCCGAACACCAATAGTGAAAGAATAGAACTCAATACAATGAGATGTTGTCTCTTTTAAACTGTTCATATCATTGAAGGCAGTTTTTCATTAGCCCTGAACTAGCCCCTAGCGGCTGAATACCGAGCAATCCGATATATACTAAACTGTGAAGAGGCAACGCATATAATCGAAAGACTGAAAATCATCCCATGGCACCCACACGCACAGGAAAGCTATTTCTCTTGGTTTAACAAAGAATTCTTCCAAGTCTTTGCTACACCTGTGTCCCCTCCCCTTCAGGTAAGTCTGCACCTCTATGGACCAGGGCTTCCAATAAAACTGATGAAATAACATTGGAGGAAAAGCCTATACAATTATCCTCGCTTAAGACATACGAACCTCTAGAGCACTTATTCAGATGTAGTAAAGTAAACATACCTGCTCCTCTCGGTCATCAATCTTAATGAGACTAGCACCCAGGTCTTGGCATGACTTCTTACTCTCCGTCCAAGTTTTCTCTGTTTTTGAAAAATAGTAACAGTCTTCTCCACAGCAGGACCACTTTCCTTGACATGTACCATAGCCTTTAACTTGAAAATAAAAGCCACCATCATCCACAACCTCAAGACCATTTAGCAACCTGCACTTTTCTGCATTTCACTGCTTACTTCACACTGAATGAGCTCTCCTGCATCCCCAAAGTTATCTTAGCTCTCCTGCCAAACTCTGTAGGCAAGAATGCTGTTGAGCCAGAGACTGTCTCTGACAGACCCAAGGCAATTGTTAAGATTGATAAATCTTGACTTCTTGAATACAAATAGACTACAGAAAAGTGGAGCAGCTCTCCCTGAAGGAAGAAACCCATCAGTGTAAGTGTTTAGAAATAGTATTAATTCCAGGTTTCTCTGTGGCTCAGATGGTAAAGAATTTGCCTGCAATGCAGGAAACCCAGGTTCAGTCCCTGGGTCAGGAAGACCCCTGGACAAAGGCATGGCTACACAACCCAGTATTCTTGCTGGGAGAAACCCATGGACAGAGGAGCCTGGTGGAGTCCAGGAGTCACATACACTCAGACAATGACTGAGAGACTGAGCATGACATAACCATTAATTCCAAGGAATCTGTATTGGCAAAAATTCATCCACAAGCACAAAATAATCAAAACAATATAAAGGGCTAATAGCTTCTTACTTTGGAAAGTCTGTATTCAATTAACTATAATTAATAAAATTGATTTGAAAAGAAAGAATGAGCATAATTAAAGGTCCTAACAGACTGTAAAATTTTACAATACTGAAAGGGCCTTTGAATTATGGTGCTGGAGAAGACTCTCGAGATTCCCTTGAGCAGCAAGGAGATCAAACCAGTCAATCCGAAAGGAAATCAACCCTGAATAATCATTGGAAAGACTGATGCTGAAGCTGAAGTTCCAACACTCTGGCCACCTGATGCAAAGAAATGACTCATTGGAAAAGACCCTGATGCTGGGAAATGAGAGGAGTGTGGCAAAGGATAAGATGGTTATATAGCATCACCAACTTAATGGACATGAATTTGAGCATGCTCTGGGAATTGTGAAACACAGGGAAGCCTGGTGTGCTGCAGTACATAGGGTCACAAAGAGTAGGACAGGACTGAGTGAGTGACCAACAACACTGAAAGGGTACAGAAGGGGATAACTCCATGAAAAAAATCTGTCAGCTATCAGCCTAAATATTTAGTACTTACCAGTGACAAGTGGTAAAATTGAGTGATCCTCAGCTCCTGATACAGAAGCATTCCTTTCACTTGTGTTTTTCATATCTTGTGTATTGCACTTAGAATTTGTTTGAAAATCTTCAATCCATATGGTAAAATTAAGATAATGAAAGGCTTTAATAGATCATTTTATTACAATCATTTAATTCTGAATTACAAAATAAACAATGTTGACTAAGTGAAAGTATGATCAGAGAAAATGTAACGTTAAAATATTTTAAAGTGTCAGAACATAAAATTTATTTTTATATATAGCTATAAATTATTATACTTATTTTAAGTATGTAAAGCAGTAATCAATATTTATAAAACAGAGAATATAAACTGTAAATACAGGGCTTTTATGTCATCTACTCTTCAAATAAAGATTTTGAAATTTGTGACATTTAGTATTCACTATTTGATTTAGCATTTAATATTTTCATTTAAGGGTAACCTAAGGGATTTGGCTTTTTTTTAGCACAAGTTTATAATGGATTCATTGAACACCTATGGGAAAAGAACTCAGAGGGCTACTTCTAATGTCGAAAAAGAGAGTTAAAAATCTCGGAGAAACAGCCATCTTTTCAAAAAATTCTTGCATAAAAAATGTAAAAGCAAGTGTAGGAACATTTTTCAAAACACTGGAGAATTTGTTACAAAATTGAGAATCTTTGTTTCAAACTGTGTTAACACTCATCATCATTCAGCCAAATACAATATCTACTTGTAAAAAAGCTCTAGAAACATTAATTGCACAGTCTCTTAATGTTCTTGATTACAATAAATATGACTGTTGCTCCGATTCATTAATCCATTCCAATATTTATATTTTGGACCTGAATTTAAAAGACACACCAAGACTTCTAGTTTCTAAATACTGCCATTTCTTGTGATTAGTAGACACCCACCTCCCTTTCCTTTTTGTCTATCTAAGCCCACACAGGAAGCAACAGTTAGAACTGGACATGAAACAACAGACTGGTTCCAAATAAGAAAAGGAGTACATCAAGGCTGTATATTGTCACCCTGTTTATTTAACTTCTATGCAGAATACATCATGAGAAATGCTGGGCTGGAGGAAGCACAAGCTGGAATCAAGATTCCTGGGAGAAATATCAATAACCTCACATATGCAGATGACACCATCCTTATGACAGAAAGTGAAGAGGAACTAAAAAGCCTCTGATGAAAGTGAAAGAGAAGAGTGAAAAAGTTGGCTTAAAGCTCAACATTCAGAAAACGAAGATCATGGCATCCGGTCCCATCACTTCATGGCAGGTAGATAGGGAAACAGTGGAAACAGTGGCTGACTTTATTTTGGGGGGCTCCAAAATCACTGCAGATGGTGATTGCAACCATGAAATTAAAAGACACTTACTCCTTGGAAGGAAAGTTATGACCAACCTAGACAGTATGTTAAAAAGCAGAGACACTACTTTGTCATCAAAGGTCCATCTAGTCAAGGCTATGGTTTTTCCAGTGGTCATGTATGGATGTGAGAGTTGGACTATAAAGAAAGCTGAGAACCAAAGAATTGATGCTTTTGAATGGTGGTGCTGGAGAAGACTCTTGAGAGTCCCTTGGACTGCAAGGAGATCCAACCAGTCCATTCTATAGGAGATCAGTCCTGGGTGTTCATTGGTAGGACTGATGTTGAAGCTGAAACTCCAATACTTTGGCCACCTGATGCGAAGAGCTGACTCATTTGAAAAGACCCTGATGCTGGGAAAGATTGAGGGCAGGAGGAGAAGGGGACGACGGAGGATGAGATGGTTGTATGGCATCACCAACTCAATGGACATGGGTTTGGGTGGACTCCAGGAGTTGGTGATGGACAGGGAGGCCTGGAGTGCTGTGGTTCAAGGGGTAGCAAAGATTTGGACACGACTGAGTGACTGAACTGAACTGGAGGCCACACAGTAAAGAACTAATTTGGGCAAGACTTCCAACAATTTGCAGAATAGTCTTTAGGCACATCTGAAAATAGCCAACTCTGATAGACGTGTATCACTCATCTCATCACATTGCCTTCCCACAAACTTCTAAAAGTCCAATGACAAAAATGTCACAAAACTGTTCAGATACAAATTAGTGCTGCTCGACATTTACAATTCTCATCATCATTATGCTCTTCAATACTACACAATGTGTTTATTGAGTCGCATTCTTTCCCTAATTCAATAGCTATTCAGTCTTTTCCTAATTATCTATGACCCCTCCTGACTCTCTTAAAAGATGGCTTCATTTGCTGTCAGTACTTCACACAGAAACAATCACCATCAAGCCTAAGTTCTCCTCACTTTCTTGGCTCCGTTTTTATAAACACACAGGTATCCATCAATCTATTGCAGAAAAAATTTGTGCTTCCCACTGAACAGGTCTGAAATTCTCACCCCTAGTCTGTGTCAACTAAATATACATATATATATTCACAAACTTGAAAGTTGAGAGTTATGTTATATTTAGTGGGAGTTTTTCGGACTTTAAACCCTGGGAAGGAAGTGCCTCAAGTAACTCTGAAGGACGACTCCGAAGAGGTGAGGGTGGGAGGGAGAGGTAGGTTATTTAGGAGTTTGGCAACAAAAGGAAGGTAGTCTAAACTTCAAAAGATTATTGTTATCTAAGCAATAAAGGAAACTAGATATTTCAAGTTAAGAAATTAGGCATTTTTCTTTGTACAGGCATATACAAGAGTCTGGGCTCACAGATATCACTCCTTTGATATGCATCTCAGCTATCTGGGGCCAGTATGCTGTGTTTTCATATACTGAGTGTCCTTGGGGCTCATAGTAGGGAGTGGCTACAGTCTGATGGCTGCTAAATCACAGGTGTTGTTTTGCTTCCTGAGTTCCCTCAGGGCTCACCAGCTTACCACCCCTGAGGCCTACAATCACTGATGATCGTGACATCCTTTGTTTAATGACATGGCAGGCAACATTTCATTTCTCATCTGGATATAATCCCCTATCTGATCTTTCCAGTCTACCTTGACTGAACTTTCCAGAATCCAGATCTGCTCATGTAATATGAGTTATGGTTTTCCCTAATGTAAAATACTTCAATTGTTTCCTTTGTTTTTAGGGCTTCCCAGGTGGTTCAGTGGGTAAAGAATCCGCCTGCAGTGCAGGAGATATAAGAGATGTGGGTTCGATTTCTGGGTCAGAAAGATCCCTTGGAGGATGGTATGGCAACCCACTCCAGTATTCTTGCCTGGAGAATCCCATGGACAAAGGATCCTGGCAGGTTACAGTCAACAGGGTCACAAAGAGTCTGACACGACTGAAGCGACTTAGCATGCATGCACACAACACGGTACAGAAGATTTCCATGAAGTTACACACCTAGCCAAACTTACTGCTAGCCACCTTTTTTTTGGTCCAAACCTGAATGTTCCCAGCATGTACATCTGTCCGTTTTTCATGTTATCCTTTACCTGAATGAGCCTTCTCTACCCTGAGCCTCCTAATTATTTCTCACCTTCCCTTTTTTTATTTTTTTTTAATTTTTATTTTTACTTTATTTTACTTTACAATACTGTATTGGTTTTGCCATACATTGACATGAATCCACCATGGGTGTACATGCGATCCCAAACATGAACCCCCCTCCCACCTCCCTCCCCACAACATCCCTCTGGGTCATCCCCGTGCACCACCTTCCCTTTTTATCAGTTATTAAATCCTACAGGAGAGCTTTCTTGACCTCAGCATGCTATATGCCATTCATCTGATATCTTCATGCCATTGTCCTTATACTAATAATATTTTATTTTAAACACCGGTTCTTTTTTAAAAAATATTTTCCTTGAAACTGAGCTCATTGGAAAATGACTTTCCCTTTAATTTTTGTATCTTTGATGCCATACATAGTTCCTGATCCATAAGAGTTCCTCAAAATTGTTTGTTGAATGAGTGAAACAAAAAATTAATAATCATGAGGAAAAGACGTTGGAAACAAGCATTGTATAAGAATTTTTGAAAATTTGCATGAACTATGTAAAATCGATAACATTTAATCATATAGAAAATAAATCATTTCTTTTCCTTTGTAATTTAAACATTATTATTTTCAAATATATAACAGTATGCTTAGTGCATATAATAATGAATGTAATATTCAAATAAATATTTTCCCAACTCTTTGGTCATATGGAAAACCTCATCCTACTTGAAAAGTAATTTCCACTGTGTATGTAAACAACACTGTATAATCAGCAAGATTTTTGTGCCATTACACTTATCACACTCTTCTGTGTGGCATGGACACTCAGTGACAGCAAAATAATAAAGTCATCATCATCAATATTATCATCATCACCATCCATGATCTCTAATGGTTTCTATACAACTTTATGTCAACAGAAGTTCATTAGTTATAGTATCTCAGTTTCATCCCGACTCTTTTCACTCGTAAGAAATGTATATATATGGTACTCACACATATATCCTAAGACTGTGATTGCCAGTAGGAGAAACAAGCATACAATTCCCAGGATTATTGCAATGATATGCCATGGAGATTCTGTACAAAATCAAAAAGCAAAATATCTATTTATATATATGTATATATATAAATATATATATATATATAAAGCATCAAACATTAAAAAAAAACAGAATTGGAACAAAATGGAAATTTGTTCTGGAGTTTAAAATTAATACCTATAATTACTGTGACCACAAATCTCATTACTATTATGTTTTTCTTATCCCTCAGTATTTAAGCACTCGAAAAAACTGTTGAGAGTCCCTTGGACTGCAAGGAGATCAAATCTACCAATCCTAAAGGAAATCAACCCTGAATATTCATTGGAAGGAATGATGCTGAAGCTGAAACTACAATACTTTGGCCACCTGATAAGAACAGCTGGTTCATTAGAAAAGACCCTGATGCTGGGAAAGATTGAAGGTGGGAGAAGGGGACAACAGAGGATGAGATGGTTGCATGGCATCACCAACTCAATGGACATGAGAAAACTCAAGGAGACAGTGAAGGACAGGGAAGCCTGGCATGCTGCAGCCCATGGAGTCACAAAGAATCAGACATGACTGAGTGACTGAAAAGCAACATATAAGGGTTTCGCTGGTGGCTCAGTGGTAAAGAATCCACCTGCAATGCAGGAGCTGCACGAGATGCAGTTTCGACCCCTGGGTGGGAAAGATCCCCCGGAGGAGGACATGGCAACCCACTTCAGGATTCTTGCTTGGAGGATCCCATGGACAGAGGAGCCTCGCAGGCAACAGTCCATATGGTCTCAAAGAGTCAGACATGACTGAAGCAACTTAGCACATATGTACATCTCAGTATATAAGGAACTAGGCATGTAATATCAAATATGTGTGGACACAATTATGACTTCATTTTTTCTTACTTAACATCATAATATTTTCAGAAAACAAGAAAACAAATGAAAAAGAAATTTTACCTTTCCTTTTGTAACTCCAATATCTTTTGTCCTTCTTTTTCTTTGAATACAGGAATTTTGGCTCCATGTATATCACTTTCTCCTGGCTCATTTCTGAGGGCTGGAGGCAAAGAACACAGCAAGAATCCTTTGCAGCACTGAATAAGGCATTTTAATAGCATTGAAAAATGGCAATATTTATCATGAAATAATAGAAAGAGCTAAATGAATGATCAGCATGATAATCTGAAATAAGTGATGCCAAGTAACTATTGATCTGAAAATATCAGAAAAAGATACTTCTAAATTTTCTGTTTGTGATGACTTACAATGGTCTCTACGTGATTAATTAACAGGCCATTACAGTTCATGGGCATGTTATGTTAAGTTTTTACTGTTTTTAAAATAAATGAATTCATTGCAACAATTTAGGAAATGGTATATTTCATTCTTATATAAATATCTAGAATTATAGCTTCTCTTGCAAATTTGTATTTGGTCACTTAGTACCTGTATCATGCCCAAATGGTAACCATAGTCTGAAACTGAATAGGTAATCCCCGTTTAGGACAGACACACACACACTCAAATTTGACAATCTTCTCAATTTGAGAAAAAGGCAGAAATTGTGGGAGGATTCAAGAAAAGGCATTTTAGGAAGTAACATCAAACAACTGAGGCATAATTTGTAATTCTAACACCACAGTTCAAAAGCATCAATTCTTCAGCACTCAGCTTTCTTTATGGTCCAACTCTCACATCCATATATGACTACTAGAAAAACTGTAGCTTTGACTAGAAGGACCTTTTTCAGCAAAGTAATGTCTCTGCTTTTTAATATGTTGTCTAGGAGCAAGCATCTTCTAATTTCAGGGCTGCAGTGATTTTGGAAAAGAAAGTCTGTCACTATTTCCATTGTTTCCCCATCTATTTGCCATGAAGTGATGGGACCAGATGCCATGATCTTCATTTTTTGAATGTTGAGTTTTAAACCAGTTTTTTTACTCTCCTTTTTCACCTGTATCAAGAAGCTCTTTAGTTCCTCTTTTCTTTCTGCCATAAGGATGCTGTCATCTACATATATGAGGTTATTGAGATTTCTCCCCAAAGTCTTGATTCCAGCTTGTGCTTCATCCAGCCCGACATTTCACATGGTGTATTCTGCATAGAAGTTAAATAAGTAGGGTGACAATATACAGCCTTGACGTACTCCTTTCCCAATTTGGAATCAGTCAATTGTTCCATATCCGATTCTAACTGTTGCTTCTTGACCTGTATACAGGTTTCTCAGGAGGTGGGTAAGGTGATCTGGTATTTCCATCTCTTCAAGATTCTTCCACAGTTTGTTATAAACAAAAGTATTTAGTTAAAATGAATAAATATATATAAGTACATATCAAAGTATATATTTTATATGTAGTATCTATTTAGTTCAAATATGTGTATTATATCAATTGCTTCTAAAATTACAAAAATATGATCCTTTTCCTACACTTAGTTTATATATACACTTCCACAAAAAATACATATTTCCCTAGAAATATAAATAAATAATGACTAAAGAGGAAAAACATTTTTCAAAAACTAATGTTTTTGGTAACTCGATAGAAAGAACCAGATAACCGGTCTTCCTAGATAGATTTTATTCTTGGTCCTTAAAATATTATTATAGTATTTCACCTTTTAATTTCTTTACAATTTGAGGAAACTTGATTTGAACAATCATCAAATTATGATAAGATGTATGAATATACTACCAATTATTTTTCAATAAATATTCTTTCTACCACAGTGCCAAATTACAAAGTAAATCCTTTTTCAAGGACATATTTTCCTAGCTCACTGATTTTTATTTAGTTACTTTATAATTCAATAACTGTTTATCCAAATAACAAGAAAATACATTTGTTATATAAACCTGGGTATATTTTAATAGAAAAATAATCATATTATCCAAACACTTGAACTTTTTCTATTGCATTTAACTTTAAGACAAGGGAGTTCAAGCTTTGTATAATTAGTTACTAACCAGATGGCTGCCACCCCTAGAGGTGAGAGGAAAAAACCCACAAATTTATATTACCTAAAAAAGAGTTAAATATTCCCCAAAACATTTGAGTATATTTAAAATTCATAGTCTGCATATTAAATATTTTGACCCATAGGGTCAAACAGGGTTAACATTAGATATTAATTAACATGGACCCCAAAGTGAATTCTTTCTTGCAATGATACAAAATCCTTGTAACTTTCTACATGGTCTTCCACTAGCAAATTCTCCTATACCTGCTTTATCCTTTGTTCAACAGCGTGACAGCAAAGGCACACCCACAGTGCCCGAGAGTACCTGTGTTTATGCCTTGAGATTTCACCAACAGGAGGACAAGCTTGGTCAGGAGCACAGCTGGGATGAGCTCACTCTGCTGGCCTTTCACTTCTGCTTTGAGACTAGGAGGTCCTTGTTGAAATGTATGACTGGCCTTAGAGAGACAATGTCAGAGAAAAAGATAGCCAATGATCAAACAGCCTTCAATATTCCCACAAAGAAAGTTTCCACTGGTGTCAGTATCTCATTTACCCCACACTCTGTCAGACAAGAGTCACAAAGAACTAAAGCCCCAAATTTTGAGGACATCTGTAGATCAGTTCAAATCTGAACTTTAGCAGGTATCATAAATCTGAAATAAAATGGTCATCTCAGGATCTCATGAGATTAGAAAATGGTTAACAAAAAAATAAAAGGTTATATTAATAAAAACAAAAGGGGAAATACCCATGTTCTACCTGACATGATTCATACATTTTTCTTTTTAAAGAATGAAGGTAAATTCCTAAAAATATATATATATATGAGATAAAAACTGTAAAAATAAGTATATGTCAAAATGTGCATAAGCAACTTATATCTTTAACAAACATTTTGATAACCACATTGCTTGACAGATTGCAGTAATATAAATAAATACATGATTGGGCTGGCCGACTTGAATAATAATAGATTTCGAATTATTTCTTGTCTTCTTTTTAAATTATCTAAAGAAGCAAATTTTCTGTGTAAATAATAAATAGAAATCAAGAAAGAAACAAAGCGGCAGGCTCAAAATGTTGAGTGGGGTTGAATGTAGTCCTTTTAAGGCATCAAAGTAAAAAATCATCTGTTCTAGTTATAGCCAAAATTGTCAGAGCATGTATTTATAAATTATGATTTGTTTAATTCAATAAATAGTCCAATGCACCATTTAACCCTAGAAGTATGTGTTAGACAGGAATAAAAGTGTTGTTTTGTTTTTTTTATCAACCACATTAATCTGTGCATCAAAGGACCCCTATGTCCGATGCTTTAAAATTCTTAGAAATGTATAGTAATAACCAAACCCACTTCTGTGTCAGCTATATGGTTTGAAGTCTTTTCAAAAGCACTTTTCCATGGTTTATGTTTCCTCCCCCCATTGCCTCCAAAGCAAAACTGTCTTATCTCCTTTAAATAATGGTAGCACATACGAAAATGTCAATTTTTTGTCCTTGTAGGTTTGTCTTTGACTTATTTTTCTTTGCTAGGATCTAATGGTTTGCTTTTGGGGAGGAGGTTTCTGACATAAATAAAGACAACAAGAAAAGTGTTCTAGAAATTCTCCATGCATGAGGACTTTCTCATAAAGGCAAAGCTTAGTTTTTAGGCATACTTGTGTGCCATGAACTTCAAGGCTCATGGATGTAATTACTCTACTTGGCTTTGGTACATCTCAATTTACACGTTCTATGTCAAATTCTCCAATCCTAAAATGTATCGTTGAACAGAAATGCATTTGATAACTATTTGTTTTGCAACTAAATAGCATTCTTATTGGTAAAGTATAATTAAGACAGTAAATTGACTTTGAACATGTATTCTAGGGGTGAATGCATATGATTTCAATGCTCTCGGTGCAGTGATATCATCCAGTGGTATGGGTGGTAAGAGCTGACTGCAGTTCATACTTGAGACTCTCTGTAGCAAGAGTGAGTGAGGCAGCTAACTTTGGAAGCCTCATCCTCTTCAGCAGCATCGGGAATACCTTCCACACAAATGTAGTCTGTCGGAAGACTTAAGGAATCTACTAGGTGGTATTTAATAACTTTTTATTGCTATATAATTCTTTACAATATTGTGTTAGTTTCTTTTGTACAACAAATCAAATCAGCTATATGTATACATATGTTCCCTCCTTCCTGACCTTCCTCCCACCCCACCCCACCCCCACCCATCTTGATTATCACAGAGCACCGAGCTGAGCAACCTGTGCTTTATAGCAGATTCCCACTAGCTGTCTTACATGATAGTGTATATATGTCAATTCTAATCTACCAATTCTCCTCACCCTCTCCTTCTCCCACTGTGTCAACACACCCATTCTCTTCGTCTGTGTCTCTATTCCTGCCCCAGAAACAGGTTCATCTGTACACTTATATGTGAAATTAAAAAAAAAAAATGGTACAAATGAACTTACTCACAAAGCAGAAACAGACTCACAGACTTGGAGAAAGAATTTATAGTTACCAGGGGGAAGAACAGAAGAAGGTGATAAAGTGGGAGTTTGAGTAACATGTACACACTGTATTGTGTATAGCATGAAGGGGTAAATAAACAGGTACAATCTACTTGTAGTACAAATATTCAGTTAGCCTTAAAAATACATTCCAATATACTATGAAAATGAAAGTGAAAATCGCTCAGTCATGTCTGACTCTTTGCAACCCCATGAACTGTAACTTGCCAGGCTCCTCTGTCCATGGAACTCTCCAGGCCAGGATACTAGAGTGTGTTGCCATTTCTTGCTACAGGGGATTTTCCCAACCCAGGGATTGAACCCAGGTCTCCTGCATTGCAGGCAGGTGCTTTAATAACTGAGCCACCAGAGAAGCCAATTTACATTAGGTACAGACAAATACTGTTTAATTCCCCTTACACAAGGTATCTAGAATAGACAAATTCATACAGTCAGAAAGTACTGATACACTAGTAGATACCAGGGCTGGAGGATAAGGGATGGGGAGGGGAAATGGAAAGTTAGTATTTAATGGGACAGTTTCACTTTAGGAAGGTGAAAATCCAGGAGATGGATAATGGAGAGTTGCATGACAATGTAAATATACTTAGTACCACTGAACTGTACACTTAAATATGGTTAAAATAGTATGTTTTACACTATCTGACTTCAATCACAATAAGAAAAAAAAATTAATGAGCACACTGCTCATTTGAAATATGTATATTTCAAATATATAAAGGACCCGACTATATGGCACAATTTCATTTCATTTCAGTTCATTTCAGTCACTCAGTCAAGTCCAACTCTTTGCGACCCCATGAACTGCAGCATGCCAGGCCTCCCTGTCCGTCACCAACTCCCAGAGTTTATCCAAACTCATGTCCATTGAGTCAGTACCATCCAACCATCTCATCCTCTGTCATCCCCTTCTCCTCCCACCTTCGATCTTTCCCAGCATCAGGGTCTTTTCCAATGAGTCAGCTCTTTGCATCAGGGGACCAAAGTATTGAAGTTTGAGCTTCAACATCAGTCCTTCCAATGAACATCCAAGACTGATCTCCTTTAGGATGGACAGGTTGGATCTCCTTGCAGTCCAAGGGACTCTCAAGAGTCTTCTCCAACACCACAGTTCAAAAACATCAATTCTGTGCTCAGCTTTCTTTATAGTCCAACTCTTACATCCATACATGACTACTGGAAAAACTATAGCCTTGACTAGACAGACCTTTGTTGGCAAAGTAATGGTAAAAAAGCATATTAAATGTTTTTTAATATGCTGTCCAGGTTGGTCATAACTTTCCTCCCAAGGAGTAAGCATCTTTTAATTTCATGGCTTCAGTCACCATCTCCAGTGATTTGGGAGCCCCCAAAAATAAACGCTGCCACTGTTTCCATTGTTTCCCCATGTATTTGCCATGAAGTGATGGGACTGGATGCCATGATCTTAGTTTTCTGAAAGTTGAGCTTTAAGCCAACTTTTTCCCTCTCCTCTTTCACTTTCACAATGCTCAATAGTCTGTAGAAACATAAATGGGAAAAGAATTTGTAAGAGAATAGATACATGTATATGCATAGCTGACTTATTCGACTGCACGCCTGAAACACATTGTAAATCAACTGTACTCCAATAAAAAAATAAATTTTTTTAAAAACATGTTGATGTATGGCAAAACCAATACAATATTGTAAAGTAATTAACCTCCAATTAAAATAAATAAATTTATATTTAAAAAAAACCAGTTGGAAAGTTGACTCAAAAAATAAAAACTAAAATTAAAAAAAAAAAAAATTAACGTATGTTTACAGTAATGTATTGTCTCCACTGATTTTAAAAGTTGTACAGACTTTATGATTATTATTGTCTAATAATAAGCCCCATGGACTGTATCCCACCAGGTTCCTCTGTCCATGGAATTTACCAAGCAAGAATACTGGAGTGGGTTGCCATTTCCTTCTCCAGGGGATCTTCCCAACCCAGGGATCAAATCCAGGTCTCCCACAATGCAGGCGGATTCTTTATGATCTGAGCCACAAGGGAAGCCTCAACCGATACTTCTGTATTTCTAAAGAATTGGGGTAAGTCATCAATGACAACAAGGAGGTCAAACCAGTCAATCCTAAAGGAAATCAACCCTAAATATTCATTGGAAAACTAATGCTGAAGCTGAAGCGCCAATACTTTGGTCACCTGATGCGAAGAGCCAACTCATTAGGAAAGATCCTGATGCTGGGAAAGAATAAGGGCAGGAGGAGAAGGGGGTGACAAAGGATGAGATGGATGGATGGCATCCCTGGCTCAATGGACATGAGTTCCAGCAAAATCCAGGAGATAATAAAAGATAGCAAAGCCTGGCATACTGCGGCCCATGGGGTCACAAAGAGTCGGACAGGACCTAGTGACTGAACAACAACCAAGGAAAAGCAATTATTAGCGGTATTCAATCCTGAGCCTTTTAAAATAGGCTTCTGGGTTTATGGCAATTAAAACATACATGATAAGTTTTAGAAAACTTTTCTCACTGTATAGATTTGAATATCTTTCAACAGTATCTACAGCAAGTAAAAATATAAAATATTATCAGCCTATATCACATCTTTGAGGATTTTTTGTTATCTTTTTAACTATTTTGAGTAAAGAATGAGGCCCTTATTAGTTGTTTGATTATAAACACATTTTCCCCCACTTTCCTGTCCCTAAAACACCCACATACTTTCACACCCAAAATACCAATGTACTTTTAGTGCTTTTTATAATGTTTTCTATACTTCCTTTTTTCATTCAGTTTTATCTAGCCTTTCTGGTCTCACTAAACTATAAATCGTGTTTCACTATTTTTACATCCACCAAGTCTAACCAGTATCAAAGAAAAAGGATAAACTATTGTCCTTGATTAAAAGGACAATGAATTTGTAGAAACCAAGATGCAACCTCAAGATGAAACAAATTAATAAGTAAATAATATGAGACATAAAGAGAGAAATATTCCTGATAAGGGAGGAAACAGGCAGAGTGCATACAATTTTGAAATAAATTTCCAAAATAAGTTTGTAATTTTTATTTTTGTATTATGTATTTCTTATAAGCAGTTTTCATCTATTTGGTTGTTTTTTTTTTTTTCATTTTAAAGCTGGTAAAAATTAGGTAAGTATGAAGAAATTCAGTCCAAAATTCTTGGTTATATTAGAAAGAAAGGAAAAGAGAAAACTGTGTTAACTAGCAAATAAACAGGAATGTATGTGACAAAAAATAAAAGAGACGAAGGGAGATAATTTGCTGTATTTCAGATCTTTAAAATGTCTCCATATGTCATTTTTGTTTAATAACATGTTGTTGTTCGTTATTATTCGGTCATGTCCAACTTTTCGCAGCCCCATGAACTGCAGCAGGCCAGACTTCCCCATCCTTCACCATCTCCTAAAGTTTGTTCAAACTCATGTCCATTGAGTCAGTGATGCCATCCAACCATCTCATCCTTTGTCGCCCCCTTCTCCTCTTGTCCTCCTGCCGAGCATCAGGGTCTTTCCCAATCAGCTGGCTCTTTGCATCAAGTGGCCAAAGACACCCCCGTGAACAGTATGAAAAGGCAAGGAGATAACTAATATATTGATACATCAAAATTTAAATTATTTGGGAGCATTTCTGCTTACAGTTATGTCTTTAATAACAAAAGACTGAGGTTTTTATTTGCCTTCTCCAGTTATTGCTTCTGCTGGCAATTGTTCTGCCTTATCTATTTAAAAAACAAAATATTAATAGTAAGTGTTGACAAGGATGTGGAAAAATTGGAATCCTGTGCACTGTTGGACGGAATGTAAAATGGTGCAGTCACTTAAGCATCATGTCAATAACCTCTATGTGAGCCCTGAAGGAGACCCATATCTCCTGTAGAGCTGAGATCACTAAAAATTAAATTCAGAATTTCAACCTGCTTCTAGCTGAATCGCAATACAAATTGAACTGTCAACCTCAAAGGGTGCCTACCTTTAAAGTGAGGGAATGAACAGGGCAAGAATGAGATCTTCTAAGTTGGAATGGGGGCATTAGGAAGACCCTGGTGAAGCTGGGGGCTTCCCTGGTGGCTCAGAGGTTAAAGCGTCTGCCTGCAATGTGGGAGACCTGGGTTCGTTCCCTGGGTCGGGAAGATCCCCTGGAGAAAGAAATGGCAACCCACTCCAGTATTCTTGCCTGGAGAATCCCATGGATGGAGGAGCTTGGTGGGCTATAGCCCACGGGTCGCAAAGAGTCGGACATGACTGAGCGACTTCACTTTCACTTTTTTTTCTTCTTGAAGAACTTCCTTTAGGATTTCTGTTAACGCAAGTCAAGAAATGACGAATTCCTTCAGATTTTCTTTGTTATCTCTCCCTCATTTCTGGAGGACAGCTTGACCAGGTACAGTAACCTTGAAAATTTTTATTTCAACAGTTTGAATGTCATCCCAATCTCTCATGGCATGCAAAATTTCTTTTGAGAAATCCACCTGTTGTCTTGTGGGGGGTTTCCTTTATGTAATGAGTTGCTTTTCTTTTGATTTCCTTCAAAATTCTTTCTTTGTCTTCAACTTTTGGCAATTTATTTATAACGTGTCTTCTTGTTTTTGTTGTTGTTATTCAGTTGCTACGTACTCTCTGACTCTTTTGAGACTCCACGGACTGTAGCCTGCCAGGCTCCTCTGTCCATGGGATTTCCCAGGCAAGAATACTGGAGTGGGTTACCATTTCCTTCTCCAGGGGATCTTCCCGACCTTGGGGGTCAAACTTGTGTCTCCTGCATTACAAGCGATTCTTTACCACTGAGCCATCTAGGAATCTAAAGTCCCATAGGCTTTCTTTAGGAGAAGGCAATGGCACCCCACTCCAGTACTCTTGCCTGGAAAATCCCATGGATGGAGGAGCCTGGTAGGCTGCAGTCCACGGGGTCACTAAGAGTTGGACACGACTGAGCGACTTCACTTTCACTTTTCACTTTCATGCATTGGAGAAGGAAATGACAACCCACTCCAGGGTTCTTGCCTGGAGAATCCCAGGGACGGGGAAGCCTGGTGGGATGCTGTCTATGGGGTTGCACAGAGTCAGACATGACTGAAGCGACTTAGCAGCAGCAGCAGCAGCAGCAGCAGGCTTTCTTTACTCCTTATATTTTAGTTTTGCTTCTCTGACTGGATAATTTCAAATGACCTATCTTTCAGTTTATTGATTATTTTCTGTTGGCTGTTTTGTCAAATGAAGTTGAAGTTCTATATTGATTTCTTCAGATTAGTCATTGTATTATTAAATTCTAAAACTTTTGCTTAGGAATTCTTTTTAATGAATTCAATTTCTCTTTTGAATTTCTTGTTGTTTTTTCTAATGCAGTTTTCCTAATTTTGTTAGTTGTCCATCCGTGTGTTATTATAGGCCACAAAGTTTTCTTAAGAGGATTATTTTTGAATTCTTTGTCAGATGGCTCACAGATCTTCATATCTTTGGGGTCAGTTATTTGAGCTATACTAATTTCCCTTATTGATGTTATGTTTACCTGATTCTTTATCATCCATTATCCTTGGTATCTGCACAGTTGAATAAGCCATCTTCTCATCCAGACCTTTCATGCTTCATTTGGAAGAGATCATCCTACATCAGTCAGCTCAGCTTGGGGTTCTGGATGGGTCAGCTGAGAGCATTCTTAGTCAGGCAAGGCTTGCCACTGGGGTTTCTATTCAGGCAAGGGCATTCCCTGAGCTCTGAGGTTGCATGATGCCAGTGGCTGAGAGCAGTTGAATAGGACTACTATCTTAATTTTTTGCCCAGGCAATTGTAAGATGGGCTCTGTGGATGCTCAGACACTCTGTTCAGACTTCCTAGTTGAGTGGGATTATGTGTTCTACTCAGCTGCTGGGCAGGTCTGTAAACTTGCTTGCCTCCCTGGGCAGGGCCTGAATTGAGGACCGTAGCATTGCAGCTCAATAACTGGGTACCTACATCTGGTAGAGCTGCCCACTAAACTCCTTAGCCAGATGGGGCCAGAACAACAGTTTCTATGCTGGTACAGCTTCTTGGCTGGGGACCCAAATTGGGAGGGACTGTTGATTGGGATCCCCTGAGAGGTAAAGCAAATGGGCAGAGCTGCTCAGCTCAGATGGGCTGTGCTCTATGCTCAGGCATTTACTTCAAACCAGGCTGTAGGGTGGGCTATGCAGACTCCTGGATGCTTTGGTCAGGCATTGTTGAGTGGGACTCAAAGCTACTCTTTGAAATACATAGAGCCACAAATCCACTTTCCTGTTGAAGCAGGGTGACAAATCAGGCTCAAAGAAAGAGTCAGCTGGTCAGCTGGAGACCCAAATGAAGTAGAATTTTGCACTAGTCATCCTGGTCAGAAGGGCCATCAGCTCAGCTCTACTGGCTGGATTGGCTCCTCAGTTGCCACTGTAGGCAGACTAGGCTTGAACTACACAACTTCCCAGACGCTATGGTTACGTTCACTGGTTGGGTGGGCCTGGGGGCTGTATTCAACAGTAGGGGGGCTATGCAATCTGAGAGAGACAGGAGAACAGGCCTGCACATCTTGTCGTTTGTTGTTGTTCAGTCACTCAGTTGTATCCGACTCTTTGCAACCCCATGGACTGCAGCACACCAGGCTTCCCTGTCCATCACCAACTCCTGGAGTTCACTCAAACTCATGTCCATTGAGTCAGTGATGCCATCCAACCATCTCATCCTCTATCATCCCCTTCTCCTCCCACCTTCAATCTTTCCCAGCATCAGGGTCTTTTCAAATGAGTCAGCTCTTCACATCAGATGGCCAAAGTATTGGAGTTTCAGCTTCAGCATCAGTCCTTAAAATATTCTTATTTAGAGGCCCAAATTAGGCAGAACTAAACAGGGAATTCTCTGGCAGACAGAGCCTCATCTTATATCTTCAAATTACACTGGTCCCCAACCTTTTCGGCACCAGGGGCATTTCACAAAGATAAATTTTTCATGGACTGGGGTGGAGGGGATGGTTTCAAAATGATTCAAGCACACTGCATTTTTGGTGTACTTTATTTCTCTTATTATTACATCAGTTCCACTTCATGGTATCACGCATTAGATCGTGGAGTTTGGAGTGTGTGTTTGTGCTTAGTTGTTCAGTTGTGTCTGACTTTTGCGACCCCATGGACTCTAGCCCACCAGGCTCCTTTGTCTACTGGGATTCTCCAAGCAAGAATGCGTGCGTTCCTCCAGGGGATCTTCCCAACCCAGGGATCAAACCCAGGTCTCCTGCATTGCAGGCAGATTTCTTACCAAATGAGCCACCAGGGAAGCCCCTGTACAAATGGACTCAGCTGCTGGCTGGGATCTCTACTCAGGCACCACCAGGAGGAGACGTATGGTCTGCCGAGATGCAAGTGCTGCTTGCTCCAGTAAGTGCTGGTTGCTCCAGCACTAAGCTCCATGTCCTTTCTCTGTTCCAATCTGATGTCCATGCTGAAGCCCCACAGATTCTTGCATCTTCTTGATGCAAGACCCAGATGAATCACCCAGGAAGTGATCCACAATGCTGGGAAGCTGGATGTCCACCTTGGGCTCTCTTTTACCCACTGGGAGAAGTTGTAGGCTCAAGGAGACCCTCTGCAGTGCTGACCTGGGGGAGGGACAAGTGGTCAGACTGTGGCCATTCTCCTCATCCTTCTGTGCAATCCTTCTCCATCTCTGTGAACCAGTGGAGTACGTGAGCCTTTGCCCTGTCTTCTGGGATTTTTGTCACAATGTGTTGTCTGTAAGTAGCTGCTAATTGGTCTTCTGTGAAAGACTCTGCTTTAAAATATCTGAATTCTACAGGGATAGTTAGAGAGTTTGGGATCGACATGTACACACTGCTATATTTAAAATGGATAACCAACGAGGACCTACTATATAGCACAGGGAACACTGCTTAATGTTATATGGCAGCCTAAGGGGGAGGGGAGTTTGGGGGACAATGGATACATGTAACCTCAGATATGCAGATAACACCTCCCTTATAGCAGAAAGTGAAAAAGAACTAAAGACCCTCTTGATGAAAGTGAAAGAAGAAAGTGAAAAAGTTGGCTTAAAGCTCAACATTCAGAAAACTAAGGTCATGGCATCTGGTCCCATCACTTCATGGTAAATAGATGGGGAAACAGTGGAAACAGTGACAGACTTTATTTGGGGGAGCTCCAAAATCACTGCAGATGGTGACTGCAGCCATGAAATTAAAAGATGCTCACTCCTCAGAAGGAAAATTATGACAAACCTAGACAGCATATTAAAAAGCAGTGACATTACTTTGTCAACAAAGGTCTGTCTAGTCAAGACTATGGCTTTACCAGTAGTCATATATGGATGTGAGAGTTGGACTGTAAAGAAAGCTGAGTGCTGAAGAATTGATGATTTTGAACTTGGTGTTGGAGAAGACTCTTGAGAGTCCCTTGGACTGCAAGGAGATCCAACCAGTCCATTCTAAAGGAGATCAGTCCTGGGTGTTCATTGGAAGGAATGATGCTAAAGCTGAAGCTCCAATACTTTGGCCACCTGATGTGAAGAGCTGACTCATTGGAAAAGACCCTGATGCTGGGAAAGATTGAGGGCAGGAGGAGAAGGGGATGACAGAGGATGAGATGGTTGGATGGCATCACTGACTCAATGGAGATGAATTTGAGTAAACTCCAGGCATTGGTGATGGACAGGGAGGCCTGGTGTGCTGCAGTCCATGGGATCACAAAGAGTTGGACATGACTCAGTGACTGAATCAAACTGAACTGAATACATATATATTTGTGGCTGAGTCCCTTTGCTGTCCACCTGAAGTTGTCACATTGTTAATCAGCTACACTTCACTATAAAATAAAAAGTTTAAAAAGAAAGAAAAAATGTTTGAGTTCTATACACTAAATTTTCACTTTGATATATTAGTTTTCCAAGAGACAAGTGCTTCAATAAATTTAATGTTAATTAAAATTCAAGTAACTGTTTACTTCAGTACATAGAAACCTTCACCTATTCCAGAAATTAAAAGCTCCCTAAAATTATATAAAGATAAAAGATTATTTTAAATTTTAGAGAGAAAAAGCCTCCCTACGTGAAGCGTGAATCCTAAGTGTGATAAAGAAAAATACTCCATTGTGTATATGTACCACAGCTTTCTTATCCATTCGTCTGCTGATGGACATCTAGGTTGCTTCCATGTCCTGGCTATTATGCTGCAATGAACATTGGGGTACACGTGTCTCTTTCGATTCTGGTTTCCTCGATGCATATGCCCAGCAGTGGGATTGCTGGGTCATATGGCAGATCTATTTCCAGTTTTTTAAGGAATCTCCACACTGTTCTCCATAGTGGCTGTACTAGTTTGCCCTCCCACCAACAATGTAAGAGGGTTCCCTTTTCTCCACACCCTCTCCAGCATTTATTGCTTGCAGACTTTTGGATCGCAGCCATTCTGACTGGCATGAAATGGTACCTCATTGTGGTTTTGATTTGCATTTCTCTGATAATGAGTGATGTTGAGCATCTTTCATGTGTTTACTAGCCATCTGTATGTCTTCTTTGGAGAAACGTCTGTTTAGTTCTTTGGCCCACTTTTTGATTGGGTCTTTTATTTTTCTGGGATTGAGCTGCAGGAGTTGCTTGTATATTTTTGAGATTAATTCTTTGTCTGTTGCTTCGTTTGCTATTATTTTCTCCCATTCTGAAGGCTGTCTTTCCACCTTGCTTATAGTTTCCTTTGTTGTGCAGAAGCTTTTAATTTTAATTAGGTCCCATTTGTTTATTTTTGCTTTTACTTCCAATATTCTGGGACGTGGGTCATAGAGGATCCTGCTGTGGTTTATGTCAGAGAGTGTTTTGCTTATGTTTTCCTCTAGGAGCTTTATAGTTTCTGGTTTTACGTTTAGATCTTTAATCCATTTTGAGTTTATTTTTGTGTATGGTGTTAGAAAGTGTTGTCCATCAGCAGATGAATGGATAAAAAAGCTGTGATATATATACACAATGGAATATTACTCAGCCATTAAAAAGAATACATTTGAATCAGTTCTAATGAGATGGCTAAAACTGGAGCCTATCATACAAAGTTAAGTAAGCCAGTAAGAAAAGCACCAATACAATATACCAATGCATATATATGGAATTTAGAAAGGTAACAATAACCCTGTATGAGAGACAGCAAAAGAGACACAGATGTATTGAACAGTCTTTTGGACTCTGGGAGAGGGCGAGGGTGGGATGATATGGGAGAATGGCATTGAAACATGTAAAATTTCATATGTGAAACGAATCACCACTCCAGGTTTGATGCATGATACAGGGTGCTCGGGGCTGGTGCACTTGATGACTCAGAGGGATGGGATGGGGAGGAAGGTGGGAGGAGGGTTCAGGATGGGGAACACATGTACATTCATGGTGGATTCAAGTCAATGTATGGCAAAACCAATACAATATTGTAAAGTAAAATAAATTAGTTAAATTAATAAAAAAAGAAAAATATTGTCTTATGTATTATACATAAGATAAAAATCATGAAAAACTAAGTTGAAAGGTAATAAAAATACACTGAGTGAAAATACAAAAAGACATAATCAGTACTTTCTATAATCAGTAATCGTAATCTATAATTACTTTCTATAATCAGCAAAGAAAAGAAGGAAGACAAACAAATAGAAAAACAATGAATAAAAAAAGTAAAATAGCCAAGCATGGAATAATTGACAAATAAGTAACAGAACAGGTGCTCTGTCTCACAGGTAATGTTGGAAGTATTAGTTAAAACAATAAAAGAACATTTGTGTCTATTAAAAATTGATAATATAATATATTAGTAAGGGTTTGAAGAAACGTATACATGTATCTGAGTGAACTCCGGGAGTTAGCGATGGACAGGGAGGCCTGGCGTGCTGTGATTCATGGGGTCACAAAGAGTCAGACACGACTGAGTGACTGAACTGAACTGAACTGATACATGTATTGTATATGTGGCTACTAATTAACAGCTTTTGCAGAAAGTATCTATACTTGAGGATTTAGAAGATGCATACTATTTGCCATGGAAGTTTCTCTTCTCTATTTCTACTTTATAGAATATTCAAATACATTCACAGAGATGTTTATGTAATAAAGTTTCATGTAACACTATCTACAGCAAAACGCTAGCCAAAACTGGATACAATCCAAATGTTAACAGTGTAACTGGAAAGGCAAAAAATTAGGAGAAAGGACTATGGAATCAGTTTTTATTCAATGTGCTTCTATTTTTTTATATTTTTTTGATTTTTCAACTATGAATTCTTACATTAATTGTGAAAATCTTGAATTTTAAAAGTGATAAAGCGGAAGTGCAGAAATGACTCATCCTCTCTGAAAGTACAAATATACTTCTCAAAAAAAAAAAATGAATGTACATAGTCATATCATGTTTCACTTTGATTTCCTGAACATCAGTTAAAAAATAGCTCTGTATATGGACTATTTCTTCACAATATATATGAGGGATACCATATGTTGCAGGAAAATCCAACCAAAATAGAGTGGAAAAGAATATCACTAATAGTTTCTGAATTAAACCTTCATCTTTCCATCAAAATTAATTCCACCTGAAATCAAGTCAAAGAAGGTGCTTGTCAACCCCTTCCCCATGCAGATGAAGTTCCAACGTTTAAAGTTATCTACATCAAATTTACAAGCTATCTTACATATGCAATTAACTTAATAACAGACCAGTGTCAGGAACACAACATTTACTTGCATCTTGCAGGTGACAGGTGGATGCACCAGAATGTCGACAACTTCATTTATCTTCTGAGAGTTTGAGATCAACACTAGTATAATTCTTCTCACAAATAAAGAAATACTGCCTGGTGCACACTGTGGCGGCTACTTTGGTTCCTGTGACATATGCACAGTTGTTGTTTATTTTTGAATTCCACAGATTTCTGTTGAAGAGGAGAAAAACAAAAATTGAGTCTAATATTCAGACATAAATCATATTTCCAGTAGACATACTATTATTGACAAGGAGGGAGTTATATGTTTAGCTATCTCTCTGTTTATTCACTTAACAAACATTTCTAAAATATTATCATATTACCAAGATTCTGGGATGCAGATACAGAGTAAATCTATTTCTGTCCTCAAGAAGTTTACACAAAGAGGGGGAAAGATGCATTTATTTGGCACAGAAGAGTGGCTTCTAACTCAGACAAGGGGGAAAGAGTTTGCCAGAGAACACAGTTTTGATGTGGGAAGATTTGAGCTGACTCTTAAGGAAGACATACCACTTAGTGCAGAGCCCCTACATAGAATGTGATGCATAGTTTATGAATGATTAAATCAATACATGCACAAATAAATAGATGGTATAATTATCTCATAAATTAGTGACCCAGAGAAAACCATAATTCAAAAAGATGCATGCACCCAATGTTCAGTGCAGCATTATTTACAATAGACAGGATGTGGAAATAACCTAAATGTCCATCAACAGAGGAATGGATAAACAAGATATAGTACATATATACCATAGAATATTACTCAGCTATAAAAAAGAATGAAATTGGGTCATTTGCAGAGACATGAATAGACCTAGAGACTGTCATACAGAATGGAGAAAGTCATAAAGAAAAAACACATATATTGTACATTAAAAAACACACATATATGGAATCTGAAAACATTGGTAAGTATGATCTTATTTACAAGGTAGAAATAGAGACACAGACATAGAGAACAAACATATGGACACCAAAGGGGAAAGGGAGCTGGGTGGGATGAATTGGGAGGTTAGGAGTAACATATATACACTCTTCCTACTATGTATAAAATAGGTAACTAATAGGAACCTCCTGTATTACACAGGGAACCCTACTCAATGTTCTGTGGAAAAGAAATCCAAAAAGGAGGGAATTTGTGTTTATGTGAGATTTATGTATATATATAGCTGATTGAATTCTCTGCACATTAGAAACTAACACAGCATCATAAAGGAACTATAGTGGTGGTGGTTTAGTAGATAAGTCTTGTTCAACTCTTCTGACCCCATGAACTGTAGCCCGCTAGGGTCCTGTTTCCACAGGATTTTCCAGGCAAGAATACTGGAGTGGGTTGCCATTTCCTTCTCCAGGGCATCTTCCTGACCCGGGAATCAAACCCTGGTCTCCTGCATTGCAGGCAGATTCTCTACTGACTGAGCTATCAAGCAACTAAAAATAAACTAAATTAATGATTAGGATCCAACCAGATGAAGAGTGAAACTACAGAGAGTCCAGATAAAGGATATAGTATATGCAAATGTGCAGAAATATAAAAGAGTGTATCTCATGTGATTAACTGCAAATTTGGAACAGATCATTATTACAGCAAATAAAAAAGCACTCTAAATACCAGTGTAGTGTAAAAAGGAGCAAATTCAGAAGTAGGTGACCTAGTCCTCAGTCCATCTCTGCCATTAATAGTTGTTAAGACTTTTTTAGTTTATTTATTAATAGTATCTGTGGTGGGGGAATGTATATAATCTTAAAAATTATCATAGAAAACTACACCATGAAAAATGGGGGAAAACATAGTACACTGAGTCCAATCCAATTCATTTTCAGATTGTTTCTTAATGGTGTATTATTTGTAATATAAAATGGGCTTTGCTAGACAGTGAGGAAACCTAGATAAACAGTGAAGATATTTGATTTAGACCTTGGAACTAGTCATTGAAGGCTTCCCTGGTGATTAAGCGGTAAAGAATCTTCCTGCCAATGCAGGAGACACTGATTTGATACCTGGATGGGGTAGATTCCCTGGAAGGGGAAATGGCAAGCCACTCCAGTATTCTTGCCTGGGAAATCCCACAGACAGAGGAGCCTGGCGGGCTACAGAGTCACAGCTATAGGATTCCAAAGTCACAACAACCTAGCTACTAAAACAACAAGAACAGCAACTAGTCACTGAAACTGTACATTTCCAGCTACCCTCTATTTATGTCTAGAAAATTCATTAATATCCGTATTGATAATTTTTAAGTTGTTAAGCAACCATCAAATATTATGCATTGTGTGCTGCTGATTAACAAAAGATGAGAGACAGAATATTCTAGATTGGATGTGAGATGGTAAAAGAAAACAAAATGCTAATTAGGAGCATAAAAGGGGAACTAATTTCAAAGCAGGAGATCAAGAATGACTTCAAAGAGAAAATAAATTTTAACTGAAAGTGTTACTGGTTGAGGAAACCGCATGAATACAAGTTCAGAAGCATGGAAGTCAGCAGTGTTTTTTCTAATGCCAAGGATATTTTACAAAATTAAAATTAGTCTTAGAATTGCTCTTGAGGTCAGAAAATCTTGCTTAATGAAACTTATCTCTGCCATTCATTTCCATAGTTAACAAGTAAACTGAAGCTTTCAAGTGTTTTGGATACTTACAGTTTATATTGTATCAAGGAACCATCTTCCCACATCCAGGGGCTGACACTTCCTTTTCGAGATAATCCAATCCAATAAAAATAAGACACCAAAGACTGAACAAAGTTCTGCGAAGGAAGAACCCTACATGTAATTTAATCCCCAGTCTTTTTTATAACAATAAAAGATGAAAATAATGTGAACACACACTGCCAAATTTAAAATGGATAACCAAGAAGGACCTAGAACATGGAACTCTGCTCAATGTTATATAGCAGCCTGAATGAGAGAGGTCTGGGGGAGAGTGGATATATGTGTATATTTGGCTGAGTCCCTTTGCTGTTCACCTGAAACTGCCACACATTGTGTGTTAATTGGCTAAACCTTTATACAAAATAAAAGAAAATAATGTGAACACAAATAATTATAATTTGATTTTTACCAAAATCTTTTTCTTTATATTTTCAATTAGGACTACTTATTATTGCCTAATCATTCCTTCCACTTCCCTGGTGGAAGGAAACACAAAAGATGTGGGTTTGATCCCTGGGTTGGGAAGATCCCCTGGAGAAACAAAGGGCTACCAGTGGAAACAGTGTCAGACTTTATTTTGGGGGGGCTCCAAAATCACTGCAGATGGTGACTGCAGCCATGAAATTAAAAGACACTTATTCCTTGGAAGAAAAGTTATGACCAACCTAGACAGCATATTCAAAAGCAGAGACATTACTTTGCCGAGACTAAGGTCCGTCTAGTCAAGGCTATGGTTTTTCCAGTGGTCATGTATGGATGTGAGCGTGGGACTGTGAAGAAGTCTGAGTGCCGAAGAATTTATACTTTTGAACTGTGGTGTTGGAGAAGACTCTTGAGAGTCCCTTGGACTGCAAGAAGATCCAACCAGTCCATTCTGAAGGAGATCAGCCCTGGGATTTCTTTGGAAGGAATGATGCTAAAGCTGAAACTCCAGTACTTTGGCCACCTCATGCAAAGAGTTGATTCATTGGGAAAGACTCTGATGCTGGGAGGGATTGGGGGCAGGAGAAGGGGACAACAGAGGATGAGATGGCTGGATGGCATCACTGATGTGATGGATGTGAATCTGAGTGAACTCCATGAGTTGGTGATGGACAGGGAGGCCTGGTATGCTGCGATTCATAGGGTCACAAAGAGTTGGACACGACTGAGCGACTGAACTGAACTGAACCCACTCCAATATGTGCCAAAAATATCAACATATTAAAAGATCCATTATTATTAAAGGACTTCAAAACAGAGCAACATGAAAAAAGGGCAACTCCCATGATGGTTTCATGAGAAATGCCTTTTAGTTCAGAAACCTCAGTTTGCTTCTAGAGCAGATACAGAGCATCATTACCAGAGCTTAATGTTTTTTCTGAGACAAAACTAAAACTGAGATGCTGTAATTCCCAACAAGGGATTCTTTTTATTTACTACAAAGTTTTCTATTTGAGTTGAAAAGACAAGTCATTGTCATTTAACAAACACATGATTTTCAGACGTTCTTTAAAACTTTTTAGCAATTTTCTCCTTGCATACAAAAAAATATGGGAAAAATTTCCAGCTTCAGAACTCATTACCTGTTCATCCTCATCTTCTATCTTCAACAGATGGGAGCCCTGGTTGGTGCAGAATTTCCGACTCTCGTCAAAGGTTTTATCTATGTTAGAAAAATAGTAGCATTTCTCTTCACAGCAAAACCATTTGTTTTTGTATTCTTCTCTGGACTTTTCTTAAAAAAAAAAAAAAGTTTTTAAGCTGAGAACCAAAGAATTGGTGCTTTTGAACTGTGGTGTTGGAGAAGACTCTTGAGAGTCCCTTGGACTGCAAGGAGATCCAACCAGTCCAGTCCTGAGTGTTCTTTAGAAGGACTGGTGCTAAAGCTGAAACTCTAATACTTTGGCCACTTCATGTGAAGAGTTGACTCATTGGAAAAGACTCTGATGCTGGGAGGGATGGGGGGCAGGAGGAGAAGGGGACGACAGAGGATGAGATGGCTGGATGGCATCACCAACTCAATGGACATGAGTTTGGGTGAACTCCGGGAGTTGGTGATGGACAGGCAGGCCTGGCGTGCTGTAATTCATGGGGTCACAAGGAGCTGGACACGACTGAGCGACTGAACTGGACTGAACTGAACTGAACTGAATTGAATGCTCTTCCCAGAAAGTTTTGCTCCAGACATCCTCCCCAGCTCTACAGGTCTTATTACTTTCCATGAGCTCTGAGGACATCACTGCTAACTTAAAATGCAAAATAACGTATCTATCTGTCATCGAGAGGGAAAGAGTGACTTTTCTTTTTCTGCAAAGTTTTCTCCAGGATGCCATGGGCACCAGGACATGAATGCAAGAGTAGGAAATATTTAAGAGGGCAAAAACTGTATTGCTTTTGATATTTAATTTTTGTATCAATACTAACAATGCTTTCCTCCAGGAACTCTCTCGCTTCATCAAAGTACAGTGATTGTTAGTTTCGGCTTCCCTGGTGGGTCAATGGTAAAGTATATGCATGCCAATGCAGAGACAAAAGAGACACGGGTTTGATCCCTGTGTCAAGAAGATTCCCCTGGATGAGGAAATGGTCACCCACTCCAGTATTCTTGCCTGGGAAATCCCATGGACAGAGGAACCTGGTGGGCTACAGTCTATAAGGTTACAAACAGTTGGACACGAGTTAGTGACTAAACCACAACAACAGCAATTATTAGTTTAAAGAAAGAAAATAATCCATTTCTCCTTTCTCCTACCCATCAAATTTTACTATCTGAAAAATGTAAGAACAAAAAGATATAGTTACTAAAAAAGCATCTTTAAAGTATTTTCATAGAAGACAAAACCAAAGTAATTAAATTATATTCTAGCAAGAATATTTTAAGCAACTAGTTGCTGATGATAAGCAAAACAGACAGAAGGATAAAGTCCCACCAGAGTGCTTATCAAAACTAGTACATGGATATAGGTAAGAGTCTAATTGAATTGACTGTTGGCCTGGAGAAACCTCAGGGAAGCTCTCTGAATTTTCAGGTTATCCATGACTTTGAGAGATAGGATGGGATTGCTTGCAAGGTAAATTTTACCCATATGACCAAGTCAGGAGTTGGGATATGTTTCAAGGGACTTGAGTTAGCAAAGTGATATGTAGGACAGTTGTTGCTATTTGGTCCCTTAAGCCTTACCCGACTGTTTTTGCAATCCCATGCAACCCCAAGGAGCCTGCCAGGCTCCTCTATCCATGGGATTTCCCAGGCAAGAATACTGGGAAGGGTGACCGTTTCCTTCTCCAGATCTTCCCAATGCAACAATTGAACCTGCATCTCCTGCATTGGCAGGTGGATTCTTTACCACTGAGCCACCTGGGAAGTGACATAAGACAGTGTCATTTCACAAAGGATCAGTGGAAAATATTGTCTTATAAAGAAGCAGGAAACTACTAAGTAATTATACTATATCTTATGCATGCTATGTAAATTAAATGCACTGAAAGATTTCCTTTGCTGATTGATATGACTCTGAAAGAAACTCAAAAATTATTTCACTTCTTATTTGCAAAGTCAGTTAACTGACAGACCAATAAACAGAAACTACTAAATTTTGATTATCTACAGTTCAAAGATGCAGGCAGACCATGTGGCAAGAAATTGTATCTTCTTGAATGAAAAATATCTCTACCATACTTCACTTTCATAGATCATGAGTTTAATAATAAAATGGAGATTGCCTGGCAATAATTCATTATACCAGTTTTTAATTATGAGTGCTTATATGTTACTACATACCTGAGTTTAACCAATCCTTTGAAAAGCATTTATTTTTCACAGGAGTCCTAGCTTTCTCATATTCCTGCGTGTCATTATCCAACATATTCTGATCATATTTCTGTGTGGCATTATTCAACATATTCTGATAATTAAAAGAATTTTGAAAATCTGAAAATTATCAGCAGAAGACAGTTAGTTTAAAAGGTAAAATATAAACTTGTTACACTATAATTTTCATTTTCAAAATGTAGAAAATATATATATAACATTAAAAATAAGAAAAAAATTTAAAATCTTCTCCCATAATTTCAATTTTGTTTCTCACGTTTTAGAAACAATATGAAAGAGTGAAATCATCAAATGTCAACATAATTCATTCCTGACTTTAGTCCCCTTCATAAGACTAAACAGCAATCTAAAAAGGTTGTGTTGCTGTTTAGTCACTCAATTGTGTCTGACTCTTTGTGACCCCATCGGCATGCCAGGCTCCTCGGTCCATGGGATTCTCCAGGCAAGAATACTGGAGAGGGTTGCCATTTCCTCCTCCAGGGGATCTTCCTGACCCAAGGATTGAACCCTTGTCTCTTTTGTTTCCTGCATTGGCAGGCGGGTTCTTTAACACAAGCGCGACCTGGGAAGCCATGCAAATATCACCTGAAACTAACACAATATTGAACATCAATTATATTTCATATAAAAAAATTAAAAACTAAAACAAATTTAATCTTTAAAAAGACTTTCTTCTTTGGATTCATGAATATTTTTTTCTCAAGTCCGGAGAAATATCTGGAAATAAGAATGTTTCTGATGTCAGAGTGTGATTATCTCATTAGTCTTAACCTTGACTCTCCTTTTAGGAAAAGACAAAATGTTTAGATAAAATTGAACATAAACAATGAAGTTTCTCAACCCAATCAAAAAGTGAAAAAAAGACCTAAACAGACATTTCTCCAAAGAAGACATACAGATGGCTAACAAACACATGAAAATATGCTCAACATCACTCATTATTCATTTCAGTCGCTCAGTCATGTTCTACTCTTTGTGACCCCATGAATTGCAGCGCGCCAGGCCTCCCTGTCCATCACCAACTCTTGGAGTTCACTCAGATTCACGTCCATCGACTCAGTGATGCCATCCAGCCATCTCATCCTTGGTCATCCCCTTCTCCTCCTGCCCCCAATCCCTACCAGCATCAAAGTCTTTTCCAATGAGTCAACTCTTCTCATGAGGTGGCCAAAGTACTAGAGTTTCAGGTTTAGCATTATTCCTTCCAAAGAAATCCCAGGGTTGATCTCCTTTAGAATGGACTGGTTGGATCTCCTTGCAGTCCAAGGGACTCTCAAGAGTCTTCTCCAACACCACAGTTCAAAAGCATCAATTCTTCAGCACTCAGCCTTCTTCACAGTCCAACTCTCACATCCATACATGACCACAGGAAAAACCATAGCCTTGACTAGACGGACCTTAGTCGGCAAAGTAATGTCTCTGCTTTTGAATATGCTATCTAGATTGATCATAACTTTTCTTCCAAGGAGTAAGCGTCTTTTAAATTCATGGTTGCAATCACCATCTGCAGTGATTTTGGAGCCCTCAAAAATAAAGGCTGACACTGTTTCCACTGTTTCTCCACCTATTTCCCATGAAGTGATGGGACCAGATGCCATGATCTTCGTTTTCTGAATGTTGAGCTTTAAGTCAACTTTTTCACTCTCCTCTTTGACTTTCATCAAGAGCCTTTTTAGCTCCTCTTCACTTTCTGCCATAAGGGTGGTGTCATCTGCACATCTGAGGTTATTGATATTTCTCCCAGCAATCTTGATTGCAGCTTGTGCTTCTTCCAGCCCAGCGTTTCTCATGATGTACTCTGCATATAAGTTAAGTAAGCAGGGTGACAATATACAGCCTTGACGTACTCCTTTTCCTATTTGGAACCAGTCTGTTGTTCCATGTCCAGTTCTAACTGTTGCTTCCTGACCTGCATACAGATTTCTCAAGAGGCAGGTCAGGCGGTCTGGTATCCCCATCTCTTTCAGAATTTTCCACAGTTGATTGTGATCCACACAGTCAAAGGCTTTGGCATAGTCAATAAAGCAGAAATAGATGTTTTTCTGGAACTCTCTTGCTTTTTCAATGATCCAGCGGATGTTGACAATTTGATTTCTGGTTCCTCTGCCTTTTCTCAAACCAGCTTGAACATCTGGAAGTTCACAGTTCACGTATTCCTGAAGTCTGGCTTGGAGAATTTTGAGAATTACTTTACTAGTGTGTGAGATGAGTGCAATTGTGTGGTAGTTTGAGCATTCTTTGGCATTGCCTTCCTTTGGAATTGGAATGAAAAGTGACCTTTTCCAGTCCTGTGGCCACTGCTGAGTTTTCCAAATTTGCTGGCATATTGAGTGCAGCACTTTCACAGCATCATCTTTCAGGATTTGAAATAGCTCAACTGGAATTCCATCACCTCCACTAGCTTTGTCTGTAGTGATCTTTTCTAAGGCCCACTTGACTTCACATTCCAGAATGTCTGGCTCTAGATGAGTGATCACACCATTGTGATTATCCGGGTCATGAAGATCTTTTTTGTACAGTTCTTCCATGTATTCTTGCCGCCTCTTCTTAATATCTTCTGTTTCTGTTAGGTCCATACCATATCTGTCCTTTATCAAGCCCATCTTTGCATGAAATATTCCCTTGGTATCTCTAATTTTCTTGAAGAGATCTCTAGTCTTTCCCATTCTGTTCTTTTCCTCTATTTATTTGCATTGATCACTGAAGAAGGCTTTCTTATCAGTCATTATTAGAGAAATGCAAATCAAACCCACAATGGAATATCACCTCACACCAGTCAGAATGGCTGCCATCAAAACGTCTACAAACAATAAATGCTGGAGAATGTGCGGAGGAAAGGGAACCCTCTTGCATTGTTGGTGGGAATGTAAATTGATACAATCACTATGGAAGATGGTATGGAGATTCCTTAAAAAAAAAAACTAGGAATAAAACCACCATATGACCCAGCAGTCTTACCTCTAGGCATATACCCTGAGGAAACCAAAACTGAAATACACACATGTACCCCACTGTTCACTGCAGCACTATTTACAATAGCTAGAAGATGGAAGAAAACTAGACGTCCACCGACAGATGAATGGACAAAGGAGTTGTGGTACATATACACAGTGGAATATTACTCAGCCATAAAAAGGAAGGATTTGAGTCAGTCCTGAGGTGGATGAACCTAGAACTTATTACACAGAGTGAAGTAAGTCAGAAAGAGAGAGATAAATATCATATTAACCTATTCTAACACACCTATACAGAATCTAGAAAAATGGTACTGAAGAGTTTACTTACAGGGCAGCAATGGAGAAATAGTCATAGAGAATAGACTTGTGGACACGGGGAGAGGGGAGCAGAGGGTGAGATGTATGGAGAGACTAACACGGAAACTTACATTACCATATGTAAAATAGATAGCCAATGGGAATTTGCTGAATGTCTAAGAAATTCAAACAGAGTCTCTATATCAACTTGGAGTGGGGGGGGGGTTGGGGGAGGGATTCGGGAGGGAGATGGGAGGGAGGTTCAAAAGGGAGGGGATATATGTATTATACCTATGGCTGATTCATGTTGAGGTTTGACAGAAAACAACAAAATTCTGTAAAGCAATTATCCTCCAATAAAAACATAAATTTAAAAAAAAAAGGAATGAAGTTTCTGTAGAATACTTACACTTAGTAGCAAAAAAAGCTGATATTCCCAAAAGGATGACACATATAATTCCTAGTATTACTGCTACAATACATCCAGAAGATGATGCTCCGAACGCTGTCAAAAAAATGTGTAAACTGAAGATAAAGTGTCACAAGGTTACAATCTAGGTAATATTCTCTGAGTTTTTGTCTCACAAAAGCATAAAGGTTAAGAATGAATTAGCACTGTCATGAAGTAGCTATTGTAACCCACTCAGTTCACAGGGGTATCATTTCACTTATTTAAAAAAAAAAAAAAAACACTTACCATCTATTAGAAGTATTTGCCTCTGTTTTTAAATCATTGGTGTTCCCAATTTAAACATTATTTGGTGATGTAAAGGAAATGAGGGGAAGGGATGTAATTTTTCCCATTCTTCCCAAGTAATATTTACTTTTTTAAAATCACCAATCTGGTCTTTCTTGTCTTGCTTACAATATGCATGGTATTTCCCTCATTTGGAGCTGCACACGTGCATTCAGGCATTTCTTTGTGACCCCATGAACTGTAGTCCTCCAGGCTCCTCTGCCCATGGAATATTCCAGACAAGAATACTGGAGTAGGTGGCCATTTCCTACTTCCTCTTAAGTCTTATTACTTCTAGGGTAGCAAAGAAAAATACCAATACCAAAAATATTGATTTTAAAATTTAGATGACTACTAGATCCCTTCCTAGTTGGTATTCAGAGGAGGGATGTAGTAAGAGAGTGTCTCTGAGTAAACAAACATAGAACTAAGAAATACTAATTACTATAGTCAATTAAGACCTAGTCAAGATTCAACTGAAAGACTAAGGGAAGAAATCAATTGCATTTCTATATACTAACAATGAAAAATCAGAAAGAGCAATTAAGGAAACAATCCCATTCACCATTGCAACAAAAAGAATTAAATATCTAGGGAAAAAACCTACCTAAGGAGACAAAAGAACTGTACACAGAAAATTATAAGACACTGATGAAAGAAATCAAAGACAACATAAACAGATGGAGAGATATTCCATATTCCTGGGTAGGAAGAATCAATATTGTGAAAATGACCATACTACCAAATGCAGTCTATAGATTCAATGCAATCTCTATCAAATTACCAATGGCATTTATCACAGAACTAGAACAAAATATTTCAAAATTCATATGGAAACACAAAAGATGTCAAATAGCCAAAGAAGTCTTAAGAAAGAAAAATGGAGCTGGAGGAATCAACTTTTCTGACTTCAGGTTATACTACAAAGCTACAGTCATCAAGACAGTATGATAATGGCACAAAAACAGAAATATAAACCAATGGAACAAGATAGAAAACTCAGAAATAAACCCCTACATATGGGTACCTTATTTTTTACAAAGGAAGCAAGAATATGCAATGGGGCAAAGACAGCTTCTTCAATAAATGGTGCTGGGAAAACTGGACAGCTATAAGCAAAAGAATGACATTAGAACACTTCCTAACACCATACAGAAAGATAAACTCAAAATGGATTAAAGATATAAATGTGAGACTGGAAACTATAAAACTCTTAGAGGAAAACATAAGCAGAACACTCGATGACATAAATTAAAGCAAGATCCTCTATAATCCACCTCCTAGAGTAACAGAAATAAAAACAAAAGTAAACAAGAGGGACCTGATTCAACTTAAAAGTTTCTGAACAGCAAAGGAAACTATAAGCAAGGTGAAAAGAAAACCCTCAGAATGGGAGAAAATAATAGAAAATGAAATAACTGACAAAGGATTAATTTCCCAAATATACAAGTAGCTCATACAACTCAATACCAGAAAACAAACAACCCAATCAAAAAGTGGGAAAAAGACCTAAACAGACATTTCTCCAAAGAAGACATACAGATGGCTTACAAACACATGAAAAGATGCTAAACTTTGCTCATTATTAGAGAAATGCAAATCAAAACTACAATGAGATATCACCTCACACCGGTCAGAATGGCCCTCATCAAGAAGTCTACAAACAGTAAGTGCTGAAGAGGGTGTGGAGAAAAGGGAACACTCTTGCACTGTTGATGGGAATGTAAATTGACACAGCCACTATGGAAGACTGCATGGAAATTCCTTAATAAACTAGGGATAAAACCACCATATGACCCAGCAATCCCACTCCTAGGCATATACCCTGAGGAAACCAAAATTGAAAGAGACACATGTTCATTGCAGTGTTATTTACAGCAGTTTGCTCAGTCGTGTCCAACTCTTTGCAACCCCATGGACTGCAGTCCACCAGGCTCCTCTTTCAATGAGATTTTCCAGGCAAGGATACTGGAGTGGGCTGCCATTTCCTTCTCCAGGGGATCTTCCCAACCCAGGGATCAAACCTGGGTTTCCTGCACTGCAGGCAGATTCTTTACTGACTGAGCTACAAGGGAAGCCCAGAACATGGAAGCAACCTAGATGTCCATTGACAGATGAATGGATAAAGAAGTTGTGGTATATATACACAATGGAATATTACTCAGCCATAAAAAGGAATGGATTTGAGACAGTTCTAATGAGGTGGATGAACTTGGAACCTATTATATAGACTGAAGTGAGTCAGAAAGAGAAAGATATATACCATATTCTAACACATATATATGTAATCTAAAAAAATAGAACTGAAGAATTTATTTATAGGGCAACAGTGGAGATACAGACATAGAGAATAGTCTTATGGACATGGGGAGAGGGGAGGAGAGGGTGAGATGTATGGAGAGAGTAACATGGAAACTTACATTACCATTTGTAAAATAGATAGCCAATGGGAATTTGCTGTATGGCTCAGGAAACTCAAACAGGGGCTCCATATCAACCTAGAGGGGTGGGATGGGGAGGGAGATGGGAGGGAGGTTCAAAAGGGAGGGGATATATGTGTAACTATGGCTGATTCATGTTGAGGTTTGACAGAAAACAACAAAATTCTGTAAAGCGATTATCCTTCAATAAAAAATTAATTAAAAAAGAAAAGAGGCTAAGGGAAGGACTCCCTGGTGGTCCAGTGTTTAAGACTTCACCTTCCAATGCAGGGGCTACAGGTTTGATCCCTAGTCAGGGAGTTAAGATCCCACATGCTTCACACACAAACAAAAACATAAAATGGAAGAAATAGTGTAACAAATTCAATAAAAGACTTTAAAAATGGTACACTCAAAAAAAAAAATCTTAGAAAAACAGGCTAATGGAGAAATTCCAGACTATGGCAATGGAGAAAGGAAGAAATGGCAAACACACTCTAGGTCCTAGAAAGCCCTCTGAAGGAAAAAGCAGGTAGAAATTTAAAGGCATCCCTGATCTTATGTCCTGCTTTCATTTCGCTCAGGCAAGTCACAGTCACATCTAGTCTGAACTATCACAGAAGTCCTCTCTCTGGTCTTCCTTTAGCACAGTGACTCAAAATAGAGGCATACTACTGAAAAATATTTTTAATTAGTTGAGTGAATCACTCAGGGACAAACTGAGAAGTTGACTATGTGGAAATTGTCCTGGTAGAAATTTCTTCTTTTCCATACCTCAAGAAAAATATGTAGTTTGGGGAAGAAAGTATTATTTGGAGTATTCTTTACATATAATTGCATATTGAATTAATAATAACTCTCAAAAATGGAAAGATTATCATGTGGTAATGGCTTTTATAATCTCATTTAGTCCCAACAATCACTCTAAGATTGTTACTATTCTTATTTTACAGATGAGGAAACCGAGGTGTAGATACTGGTAATTAGGTAACTGGCCTACTGTTAGGTCAGCTACAAATTGGTACTTGCTGGCATCTACCTCTACAAGGATTAAATCTGGTACAGCTGCAGCTGCTGACTTTCAACACTCCCCGAAAGGAGTTCAGAGTGGAGAGCAGAAATGAGGCACTCTGTGCTGGGGGTGGTGGGGAGTGGGGAGGGAGAACTGGCAAAACAGGTCTTCAGATACTCAGATATTTTTAGAAGCTGGTTTTGTAAGCCCAGTTCTTCTATCTCCTCCTATCTAGAAAAGCACTAAAATCTTCATGGTGATGCCTGTTCCTCATAACTAGCAAAATCTTCATGCGATTAGCAGAAACCTTCTGGGAAAATATGTGCCTGATTGCATGTACTCTCCCTTCACAAAAATCATATGTATACTGACCTTCTTCCTATCTCTTTGGAGAAATTTTTCAGAGTTATCTGAGATGATGTCTCCTGGGCTACTGTCCTCATTTTTTCTCAAATAAAACTTAACTTGCAACTCTCACATTGTGCATTTTTTAAGTTGACAGTTACAGTGTTAATTATTGATGGAATGTATTAAAACCCAGTTCTGACTACAAAATGCATTGAGCTTTGCCCCCAACTTCTTATGATGATGACTTGAAATGAGGTACTATTTTAAAGGAAAACAGGTATTTTTCTAAAAGAAATATTCTCAAGTTTAGTCTAGAATACTTATCTGTATGCGAGACAGCAAAAGAGACACAGATGTATAGAACAGTCTTCTGGACTCTGTGGGAGAGGGAGAGGGTGGGATGATCTGGGAGAATGGCATTGAAACATGTATAATATCATATAAGAAACGAATCGCCAGTCTAGGTTTGATGCAGGATACAAGATGCTTGGAGCTGGTGCACTGGGATGACCCAGAGGGATGGTATGCGGAGGGAGGTGGGAGGGGGGGTTCAGGATGGGGAACACATGTACACCCGTGGCGGATTCATGTTGATGTATGGCAAAACCAATACAGTATTGTAAAGTAAAATAAAGTAAAAGAAAAAAAAAAAGAAAGAAAGAAAATCCCTGAGCTTTCTGCAAGAAATAAGCCATTCTTTCTTCCACACTGCCCTCAAAATCTCCAGTAAGGTGATCCAGATAATTACTTCTACACTGCATAGTTCGAATAAGTAGGATTAAACAGCATTTTTTTTCTTGTAGAAGACACATTAAAATTTAGCTGCAATAATAGTTCTGGTGTTCTCTATGGTTTCCTACGGAGACGGCAATGGCAACCCACTCCAGTACTCTTGCCTGGAAAATCCCATGGACGGAGGAGCCTGGTGGGCTACAGTCCATGGGGTCGCTGAGTCCGACACGACTGAGCGACTTCACTTTCACTTTTCACTTTCACGCATTAGAGAAGGAAATGGCAACCCACTCCAGTGTTCTTGCCTGGAGAATCCCAGGGAGGGCGGAGCCTCGTAGGCTGCCCTCTATGGGGTCGCGCAGAGTCTTACAGGACTGAGGCGACTTAGTAGCAGCAGCAGCAGCAGCAGCATGATTTCTTAAAAGATCATGAAAAATTCTCAATGGTCTAACATTCAGAGCATGATGGAAATTTAAAATCTTGCACATACCTTTTTTTCTGTCATGTTCAGGAATTCTTTGTATTTGTTGAGTTGTTTGGATCTGAGGCTGAGAATGAAATCCTGCATTCCTGTAAGGTCTTTTTAATCTGTTATTCTGTGATGCTTTATAGAAGAAAAATGTCCTCAGCATTAATTAGCATATTGAGACAATTGCAGGAATAATCATTATCCCAGAGGAAAAAAATACAGAGACCAGGGTGAGAGGTATTGGTATAAAGAAGATACATTGTTCCCCAGACAATCAGGAGCACAGATTGCACCCCCACAACCCCACCCACCCTCAGGTTTGTTTATCCAGATTTTAAAATCTGGCAACATCTCTGGTCAAGATACAAAGAGACTCAGTATGCATTTTAGAGCATGGGTTCCAGAACCAAGATTTCCAGGTTTAACCCTGGTTCTATCACTTATTTATGTGAATTAGGTTAGACAAGTTATTTAAATTCTTTATGTCTTTGTTTTTTTATTTGTAAAATGAAGATAATTACAGGCTCTAATTCATTGATTAGCTGTTAGAACTTAATGGGTTAATTTTTATAATGTGCTGAGGACCTTGCCTGTAGTAAGTTTCTATTAAATAGAGGAGGAGTAGAGGACTATAATGACAATTCCAAGATGATTGTAACTATGTTTGGCCCAGAAAATGTCTGAGACCTAGTCAAGAGGGATGTCATTGCACTGCTCCAAAAATATATAATCAGCAGTTCCACATCTCAGTAGGCCCTTAACCTTTACTTTTAAATAAAACACAACTAATTGTTTTTGTTTTTGCTTTTAATTTTTTACTGTCCTCTTGTTTCATTCTCCAAAGTCCAGGGCATTTCTCCAACTGACCACATCAAGAAAGGAAATATTCTAGCATTGTAATTCATACTTAGCTAAATTCTTCAAATTTTTTAACTGTAAAAGGACCCCGAAACCAGGACATTCTTTTAAAAATAACTTAAAATATTTATATATTTAGTTATATCATTGAAGGACACTTTTAAATGACTGTATTATGTGTATAGATCTCTAGTCACAATATCACTATGTATACAGTGTAGAAGCTCTACACTAGTCCAAAGGTAATAATGCAGAAATTTGTAATGAGATCACACTTTAAGTAAAAAAAAAAAAAAAAAAAAAAAAATCAGCCTCTAGATTGTATACAGAACTATTTTTAATCAAGCAAAGGGAAAAAATGTGCAAAAGAAAAATATGCCAAAGTAACAAAGGTGATTTACCTCAGATATTGGAATTGAGAGTAAGTTTTTTCTTAAATGAGCTTATATCTGTTTCCAAGTGGAAAAATACATGGTAAATTAAGATAAAGATATTTCTGTTAAAAAATAAAGGGTAAATGGTAATAAAGAGTATATGTAAATGAGTTCAATTTAAGAAACTAGGAGAAAAAAAGAAAGTAAATGATCAATCAGTCAGTTAGTTCAGTCGCTCAGTTGTGTCTGACTCTTTGCGACCCCATGAATCGCAGCACGCCAGGCCTCCCTGGCCATCACCAACTCCCGGAGTTCACTCAGACTCATGCCCATCGAGTCAGGGATGCCATCCAGCCATCTCATCCTCTGTTGTTTCCTCTTCCTCCTGCCCCCAATCCCTCCCAGCATCAGAGTCTTTTCCAATGAGTCAGTTCTTCACATCAAGTGGCCAAAGTATTGGACTTTCAGCTTTAGCATCATTCCTTCCAAAGAACACCCAGGACTGATCTCCTTTAGAATGGACTGGTTGGATCTCCTTGCAGTCCAAGGCACTCTCAAGAGTCTTCTCCAACACCACAGTTCAAAAGCATCAATTCTTCAGCACTCAGCTTTCTTCACAGTCCAACTCTCACATTTATGCATGACCACTGAACAAACCATAGCCTTGACTAGACAGACCTTTGTTGACAAAGTAATGTCTCTGCTTTTGAATATGCTATCTAGGTTGACCATAACTTTTCTTCCAAGGAGTAAGTGTCTTTTAATTTCATGGCTGCAGTCACCATCTGCAGTGATTTTGGAGCCCAAAAAAATAAAGTCTGACACTGTTTCCACTGTTTCCCCAAGTATTTCCCATGAAGTGATGTGGGCAGATGCCATGATCTTCGTTTCCTGAATGTTAAGCTTTAAGCCAACTTTTATTTTTTTGGTGGGGTGCCAGTAAGCCAACTTTTTCACTCTCCACTTTCACTTTCATCAAGAGGCTTTTTAGTTCCTCTTCACTTTCTGCCATAAGGGTGGTGTCATCTGCATATCTGAGGTTATTGATATTTCTCCCGGCAATCTTGATTCCAGCTTGTGCTTCTTCCAGTCCAGCGTTTCTCATGATGCACTCTGCATCGAAGTTAAATAAGCAGGGTGACAATATACAGCCTTGATGTACTCCTTTTCCTATTTGGAACCAGGCTGTTGTTCCACGTCCAGTTCTAACTGTTGCTTCCTGATCTGCATATAGATTTCTCAAGAGGCAAGTCAGCTGGTCTGGTATTCCCATCTCTTTCAGAATTTTCCACAGTTGATTGTGATCCACACAGTCACGGGCTTTGGCATAACCAATAAAGCAGAAATAGATGTTTTTCTGGAACTCTCTTGCTTTTTCAATGATCCAGCAGATGTTGACAATTTGATCTCTGGTTCCTCTGCCTTTTCTAAAACCAGCTTGAACATCTGGAATTTCACGGTTCACATATTCCTGAAGCCTGGCTTGGAGAATTTTGAGCATTACTTTACTAGCATGTGAAATGAGTGCAATTGTGTGGTAGTTTGAGTATTCTTTGGCATTGCCTTTCTTTGGGATTGGAATGAAAAGTGACCTTTTCCAGTCCTGTGGCCACTGCTGAGTTTTCCAAATTTGCTGGCATATTGAGTGCAACACTTTCATAGCATCATCTTTCAGGATTTGAAATAGCTCAACTGGAATTCCATCACCTCCACTAGCTTTGTTCGTAGTGATGCTTCCTAAGGCCCACTTGACTTCACATTCAAGGATGTCTGGCTCTAGGTGAGTGATCACACCATCGTGATTATCTTGGTCATGAAGATCTTTTTTGTACAGTTCTTCTGTGTATTCTTGCCACCTCTTCTTAATAGCTTCTGCTTCTGTTAGGTCCATACAATTTATGTTCTTTATCGAGCCCATCTTTGCATGGAATGTTCCCTTGGTATCTCTAATTTTCTTGAAGAGATCTCTAGTCTTTCCCATTCTGTTGTTTTCCTCTATTTCTTTGCATTGATCACTGAGGAAGGCTTTCTTATCTCTTCTTGCTGTTCTTTGGTACTCTGCATTCAGATGCTTATATCTTGCCTTTTCTCCTTTGCTTTTCACTTCTCTTCTTTTCACAGCTATTTGTAAGGCCTCCCCAGACAGTCATTTTGCTTTTTTGAATTTCTTTTCCATGGGGATGGTCTTGATCCCTGTCTCCTGTACAGTGTCACAAACCTCAGTCCATAGTTCATCAGGTACTCTGTCTATCAGATCTAGTCCCTTAAATCTATTTCTCACTTCCACCATATAATCATAAGGGATTTGAGGCATATCTGAATGGTCTAGTGGTTTTCCCTACTTTCTTCAATTTAAGTCTGAATTTGGCAATAAGGAGCTCATGATCTGAGTCACAGTCAGCTCCCAGTCTTGTTTTTGCTGACTGTATAGAGCTTCTCCATCTTTGGTTGCAAAGAATATAATCAATCTGATTTCCGTGTTGACCATCTGGTGGTTCCATGTGTAAAGTCTTCTCTTGTGTTGTTGGAAGAGGGTGTTTGCTATGGCCAGTGCATTTTCTTGGCAAAACTCTATTAGCCTTTTCCCTGCTTCATTCCGTATTCCAAGGCCAAATTTGCCTGCTACCCCAGGTGTTTCTTGACTTCCTACTTTTGCATTCCAGTCCCCTATAATGAAAAGGATATTGTGCTACTGGAGATTAGTGGAAAAAGAACTCCAGAAAGAATGAAGGGATGGAGCCAAAGCAAAAACAATACCCAGTTGTGGATGTGACTGGTGATAGAAGCAAGATCCGATGCTGTAAAGAGCAATATTGCATAGGAACCTGGAATGTTAGGTCCATGAATCAAGGCAAATTGGAAGTGGTCAAACAGGAGATGGCAAGAGTGAACGTCCACATTCTAGGAATCAGCGAACTAAAATGGACTGGAATGGGTAAATTTAACTCAGATGACCATTATATCTACTACTGCGGGCAGGAATCCCTTAGAAGAAATAGAACCATCACGGTCAACAAGAGTCCAAAATGCAGTACTTGGATGCAGTCTCAAAAATGACAGAATGATCTCTGTACATTTCCAAGGCAACCCATTCAATACCAGAGTATTCCAAGTCTATGCCCCAACCAGTAACGCTGAAGAAGCTGAATTTGAGTGGTTCTATGAAGACCTACAAGACCTTTTAGAACTAACACCCAAAAAAACACATGATAAGCAAAATTAAATAGAAAGTAAATAAACATAAAACAGAATCTACACATTCGAAACTGGTTCTTTTAAAAGAGTAATGAAATTCCTGACTACATGGATAAAAAGAAAGAAGGTAGAAATTAATCATATAATGAATGGAAAAAAGACCAAAAATAGTAGAGAATTCAAAGATAATAAAAACCTTATTCATTTAAGCTAATATTTATGCGCACACAATGTGGCCCTGCTACTATTCTAAGCATCGGGAATAAAGCAGGTTAAAAAAGAAAAAAAAGACAAAAATCCCTATTCTTACGGAGCTAATATTACCAACGGGGCGGGGGGGGGGGGCGGCGGGGAGGGGACCGGGGGAAGGTGGGGTGTGACGGAAAGGTGGATAATAAATAAACAAGTTTTTAGAAGAATTATAGTTTAGTAGAAAATGGTAAGAAATAACTCAGGAAAGAAGGATACAGAGTGCTGAAGGGTTACAATTTATTTGAAAATTTAGATGAAATGAGCAAATTCAATGAAATATTTAATTTACCAAAAGTTATTCCTGAAGAAAAATTCTTTGTGTTTCACAGTTACTAGGATGCAACAGATGTTTGCAGACTGCTGTGTTTTCAGGTTGGTTGAGCTTGTGTCACGGTAGTTGTGAATATTTTGAATCTAATACCTGCCCATAACCATTAGCGAAAATGAGTCTAAAATATTCTCACAAAGAAAGCAATAGTTTCATACTATTTTAAAAGCAAGTCCTAAAAGTTAGAAGAACAGATTATCCTAATATTACATAAATTCTTATAAACAATAAAAACACAAAAGTAGCATGGAATCAGAGTGAGAGACAATCCACCATTTATTTTGTGACGCTAGAAAATCCTGCATCTGAGATAAGAGGAAAAAGGATATCCTCCCTTTCCTTTCCTGTTAACACTCATAGTTTTCTTGATGTCACTTCCTAGTTGTTTGTGTGTGTGTGTGCAGTCTTTTTTCCTTTTTTTTTTTTTTTGGCAGTGTTTGGTCTTCATTGCTCCCTGGGTTTTTCTCTAGTTGCAGTGAGCAGGGGTGCACAGGATTCTCTAGTTGTGATGCACAGGGTTTCATTGCAGTGGCTTCTCTTGTGGAGCAGGGGCTCTAGGTACACGGGCTTCAGTAGTTGTGGCTCGTGGGCTTGAGAGCACAGGCTCAGTAGTTGTGATGCACAGGCTTAATTGCTACGTGGAATCTTCCACATCAAGGATCGAAACTGTGTCTCCTCCATTGGCAGGCAGATTCTTCAATGCTGAGCCATCAGGGAAGCCTTGTGTGTGCAATCTTCAAATGATTTGTATTCGGTATCTGTCTTTGGCCCCTTCTCTTCATCTGCATAATCTTTTTTAATGTTTATTTTATATTAGAGTATAGTTGATTAATAAAATTTTATTAGTTTCCAGTGTACAGCAGCGTGATTCAGTTATGCATATACATGTATCTATCCTTTCTCAAATTCTTTCCCCATTTAGGTTATTATAGAATATTGAGCAGTGTTCCCTGCGTTATGTTGATGAGTGATGTCATCTGCTATCGTGGTTTCATCTGTCACTTACATACCTTTTGTTGTTCAGTTGCCAAGTCACGTCCAGCTCTTCACAACCCCATGAACTGCAGCACACTAGGCTTCCCTGTCCCTCACCATCTCCTGGAGTTTGCTCAAGTTCACATTGATTGAATCAGCGATGCCATCCAACCACCTCATCCTCTGTTGCCCTCTTCTCATTTTACCTTCAATCTTTCCCAGCATCAGGGTTTTTCCAATGAGTCAATCTTCGCATTAGGTGGCCAGAGTATTGGAGTTTCAGCTTTGGCATCAGTCCTTCCAAAGAATATTCAGGACTGATTTCTTTAAGGATTGGCTGGTTTGATCTCCTTGCTGTCCAAGGGATTCTCAAGAGTCTTTTCCAAAACTACAGTCTGAAAGAATCAGTTCTTTGGCACTCAGCCTTCTTTCTGGTCCAATTCTCACATCTATACATGACTACTGGAAAGTCTGTAGCCTTCACTGTATGAACCTTTGTCAGCAAAGAAATGTCTTTGCTTTTTAACACACTGTCTAGGCTTGTCATAGCTTTCCTGCCAAGAAGCAATCATCTTCTAATTTCATGGCTGCAGTCACCATCTGCAGTGATTTTAGAGCCCAAGAAAAGGAAATCTTACAGTGTGTGTGTGTGTGTGTGTGTGTGTGTGTGTGTGTGTGTGAGTCACTCAGTCATATCAGACTCTTTCATGACTTTATACACTCAGACACTATCAGTTTTCTAATCTGCAGGCTCATTCATTCTTCACAAGTATTGAAAACATTTTGTCCAAAGCTATCCTCCTCATCTTGGGGCCCCTGCACCTGCCTTTCATATCCTGTTGAATGGCACCATAATTGACTAAGTTTCCCATGTCAAAAGCCTAGAAATCATCTTGATATCTGTGTCTTTTTACTCCCCTCATCCTACAATTTAAGAAACCTGATGATTCTACCTCCTTAAGTCTCTCTGCTAAGTTCTTCCATTCCCATCCCTAATGCCACAGCTGCAGTCTGAACACTGATTTCTTTCCCAGATCCCTTGCAAGAGGTTGGCCTGTCTGCCTTCAGTCTCCTCAGTCCATCTAAATCCTGCTGGTTACTGTTCCATCACCCACCACGTGTCTATGCCTTATCTTCACCTGGAACATTCCTCCACTTCCTTCTCCATCAGACTTATCCCAATCAAGGAGTCTTTTCTATTTAATCCACTTCTATTCTTAACCCAACTAAAAATGGTATCCTTCTTTGATCTCTCATCATCTCATTTGTATTCTTATATAGAATTTGTTCAAAAGTGTATACTTGCCATCTCTCTTGCTGCACAGTAAGATACTTGAAGGCATAATTTCTCTCTTTTATCTATGCTGCATGAATACCTATCATAATGCTTAACAAATGTTTCCATGCAAAAAAATTCATTGAATGAAGAAATGAATGATTATATTAATGAATGAAAATTCATTTGAAAAATATTTATTGAGCATATATTATATACCAGACACTATTCTAAGTACTGATGATATATTAGCAAACCTGGTCTTGTGGAGTCTTTTTTGCAATGGGCATGTGATTCATTAAAATATGAAACAAATAAAAACGAGTCTAAGGAAGACAGGCTTCAAAACAGATATTGATTAATTCTAACACTATCAATTTCACACTTAACTTTCCTCTCTTCATATCCTCCAGAATTAAATTTTGGAGAATAATAAGACTTTTCCATTTAAATAATAAGAATACACACAACACACACACACACACACACACACACACACACACACCCGACAGTTTCTGTAAACAGAAACTCCAAAGTAAAGATCTTATGAAGTCTAAATATATAAGCAAATATTTACCTTCTTTTTGAGATATTTCAGGTCTCTCACCTGTCCGCCGATCAGGAGCAACAAGTGTGACCGTCATATATTCCATCTTCTTGCCATTGTTTTCTGGGAAGTAAAGTGGAACAAAATCCGTTCTCTTCATAATAACTGGATAAAATAACAGTCTGCATTATAACTGAAATGAAGGTTAATAACCAATTTTAAAAGGTAGCAATAATTCTAAAATTATACCTTAATAAAAGACTATAACAATTAATAACCATATAATGTCATGCTTTATGGACAAGAATTTACTAAGTACTTACTGCTATATGTGTACTGAAAATGAACATTTTCTATGCTTCTTTATAAATGTAACATTCTACAACTTCAATTTACCAATTAAAAAAGGTGTTGAAAAAAGAAAGCTGGGCATATTGCTAAGAAATTAAGGCAATAATAGTATCCTTTGAGTTGTCATATTTTAAGTTAAATCTGGGCATCTATACTGTTTATTATCATTGTTTATAATCAAAGAGTTGATCACATTGAACTGACATTTTTATAAATCAAGTCAAATGTCCTGTCCAAAACATGTTGATCTGTATGTATTTAGAGCTAAACAATAATAACAATGAAAAAGAATTTCTCAAAGAATAATTATTAAAATGTTCTCCGTATGGAAATCTGATATCCAGCTCTCTGAATGTGTCCAAGTCTTTGCATCATCCATTTCATTAAATTTCTGGGAATTGACTATGTCATTTTTAGCCATAGTCAATGACTATAATTTTTAGGTTAATGTAATAATAATAACAATAATAACAACTCACTATGTCCCAGGCACTATTTCAGGTATTTATATGCATTCACTTATTTAATCCTCACAACAATTCTGAATAATGGAAACTGCAAAGTTATACATCCCCATTTTATAGATGTGTAAACAGAGGCACAGAAAAATCTGTCAAGCTTTACATACATACATGGAAAAAAATTTTGAGTAATAATTATAAGTGCACAAGTTATAGTTATACATGACTATATTCATATGTTTCTGGTAGAAAATTTAATTAATGATAAGAATATGCAGACTTATTCCAAAAGTTTCCTAGGCACCATTTGTCTCTTGCTTGTGTTTGTATATGTATCTGCGTACCTCATAAACCAAATTTCATTAAACGACAACAAAAGAAGAAGAAAACTCAAATATCCTCCCATTATCATCAACGTAATCATTGTTCAAGATGTATACTTTACAGAAAACTATATCTACTATAAAACATGCAATGAAGCTTAATTCCCAAGAGCATAGGCTAAATTATTAAATTGTACTTATGGCCAGTTATCCTGAGATCATCTCACCTCTGTGTGGTTTATGCCTCATGGTTTAGTATTCCAAGTTCTGGCAAGGAGTCTGTCTCATGAACCAAAAAGTTAGCAAAGTGACAATATGAGCAGAGTAAGAAGAGTCTAACTGCTCTGTGATGTGTCCCACACAGGAAGCCTCCCCTTAGAGTCACATTCATGCTGTTCTTCATTCACACAAGAGGTCAAAGGATGAGGATATTTAAAGTCTCCTCAATATCAGATAATAAGGTCCTGAGTTCAACTAGCACATTTGCATCTGAGACCCACTATTGCTGAGCTATGATAACAGATACATCAGAAGGTAGAAAATCTGACCTTTTTTTTTTTTTTTCAGAATTCTGGCCAATTTTATTTTAAGGTTCGAATTCATCTTTTAAGGGATCTCTAACTTAAAAGGTATAATTTGTACAGATCTTAAAATTATTTGTGTTTTTCCACGAAAGCAACACATTCATTAATTAACTCATTTAATGTGCATTTACTGATCACGTAATTTTATGCCAGGCATGTTCTAAATGCTGAGGATAGAGCAGTCGAAAAATATAGCAAGTAAATTACCTCTTGGCTCATGGGGTTTATAGTATAGTGAGGTGGAGGACAGTAAACCAGTAAGTCAAGTGCATGCTATACTAAATTGTGATTTTTAAAAACTAAGAAAAACATATTGGAAAAGAGGTGATAGTTTGAGGATAATAATGGAAGACCTCACTTGAGAAAGAAACACTTCAATAAAGTTCTAAAAGATACTACTGGAGATCATGAGTCTAAATATATAATAGATTGTTAACTCCAGGAGAATAGAAAGCATGTCTTATTATTCACAATATCAATAATTGAATAAATACATTTAGAGAAACTTCTGTGTACTTACCATTTTGTTAATCAATAAAATCATTTGATATTCATAAACAAATGATAAATTATGGAAAAGGGATAAAAAAATATGTGAATTGGGCTTCCCTGATGGCTCAGGGGATAAGAATCCACCTGCCAAGGTAGGAGACATGAATCCGACACTTGGGTTGGGAAGATCCCCTAGAGAAGGAAATAGCAACCCACTCCAGTATTCTTTCCTGGGAAATCCCATGGACAGCGGAGCCTGGCAGGCTACAGTCCATGGAGTCTCAAAGGAGTCCAAGGGTACTTAGCAACTGAACAACAAAGAAGAGATATATCAAAATTATGGAAAAAGAGATAAAAATACATATGAATAGTTTCAGTTCAGTTCAGTCGCTCAATCATGTCCCACTCTTTGCAACCCCATGAACTGCAGCACGCCAGGCCTCCCTGTCCATCACCAACTCCCGGAGTTCACTCAGACTCACGTCCATCGAGTCGGTGATGCCATCCAGCCATCTCATCCTTGGTCGTCCCCTTCTCCTCCTGCCCCCAGTCCCTCCCAGCATCAGAGTCTTTTCCAATGAATCAACATTTTGCATGAGGTGGCCAAAGTACTGGAGTTTCAACTTTAGCATCATTCCTTCCAAAGAACACCCAGGGCTGATCTCCTTTAGGATGGACTGGTTGGATCTCCTTGCAGTCCAAGGGACTCTCAAGAGTCTTCTCCAACACCACAGTTCAAAAGCATCAATTCTTCGGCGCTCAGCTTTCTTCACAGTCCAACTGTCACATCCATACATGACCACAGGGAAAACCATAGCCTTGACTAGACGGACCTTTGCTGGCAAAGTAATATCACTGCTTTTCAATATGCTAAGGTATTTCAAATATGTGAATTGTACTTTATTTCTTAAGTTATTTCTTAAGCACCTTCCTGCAATTCTAGCTATCCTCTCCTTTTATTCTCTAATTTTATAATCTAATAAATTCACTCCACTGAAGCCATCATTTGACTTAAGCCAATCCCTTGTCCTGTCTGTCCAGTTCTATCACTCTCACCTTCTGTCTTTCCAAACATTAGTGGGCTATTCAAGCTGGTTTTAGAAAAGGCAGAGGAACCAGAGATCAAATTGCCAACATCTGCTGGATCATGGAAAAAGCAAGAGAGTTCCAAAAAAACATCTCTTTCTGCTTTATTGACTATGCCAAAGCCTTTGACTGTGTGGATCACAATCAACTGTGGAAAATTCTGAAAGAGATGGGAATACCAGACCACCTGACCTGCCTCTTGAGGAATCTGTATGCAGGTCAGGAAGCAACAGTTAGAACTGGACATGGAACAACAGACTGGTTCCAAAGAGGAAAAGGAGTACATCAGGGCTGTATATTGTCACCCTACTTATTTAACTTATATGCAGACTACATCATGAGAAACGCTGGACTGGAAGAAACACAAGCTGGAATCAAGATTGCCGGGAGAAATATCAATAACCTCAGATATGCAGATGACACCACCCTTATGGCAGAAAGTGAAGAGGAGCTAAAAAGCCTCTTGATGAAAGTGAAAGACGAGAGTGAAAAAGTTGGCTTAAAGTTCAACATTCACAAAACGAAGATCATAGCATCTGGTCCCATCACTTCATGGGAAATAGATGGGGAAACAGTGGAAACAGTGTCAGACTTTACTTTTGGGGGACTTCAAAATCACTGCAGATGGTGATTGCAGCCATGAAATTAAAAGACGCTTACTCCTTGGAAGAAAACTTATGACCAACCTAGATAGTATATTCAAAAGCAGAAACATTACTTTGCTAACTAAGGTCCTTCTTTCTAGTCAAGGCTATGGTTTTTCCTGTGGTCATGTATGGATGTGAGAGTTGGACTGTGAAGAAGGCTGAGCACTGAAGAACTGATGCTTTTGAACTGTGGTATTGGAGAAGACTCTTGGGAGTCCCTTGGACTGCAAGGAGATAAAACCCGTCAGTCCTAAAGGAAATCAATCCTGAATATTCATTGAAAGGACTGATGCTGAAGCTCCAATATTTTGGCCACCTGATGGGAAGAGCCAACTCATTTGAAAAGACCCTGATGCTGGGAAAGACTGAGGGCAAAAGGAGAACAGAGTAAGAGAGGAAAAGAGGATGAGATGGTTGGATGGCATCAGCAACTCAATGGACATGAGCTTGAGCAAGCTCCAGGAGATAGAGAAGGACGGAGAGGTCTGGAGGGTTCACAGGGTTGCAAAGAATCAGACATGACTGAGCAACTGAACAACAACAAAGCTAGCTTATAATCTTTTTACATGCTCCCATTTCTCCAAATATTTTCCATAATAAAAATAGAAACCAGGGGACTTCCTTGGTAGTCCAGTGGTTAAGACCTCACACTTCCAGTTCAGGGCATGTGAGTTCAATGCCTGGTTGGGGACCTAAGATCACATATGCTGCACACTGTGGCTAAAAATGTAAAAAAAAAAAAAAAAAAAAGTATGCATTAGAGCATTAAAGTTGTTGCCTAATAGTCTCATTAGATTATATCACCCAAGAGGTGTGAGTCTTAACCTGACTTTGTCGTTAATATATTCTTGCAATTCAAAGGATAATGCACATTATAAACACTGAATACATGTGTGTGGCATTATCTAATAGACAAATAATCTTTGACTCTTTCTACCTAAATAGGATCTCTTATCAACTTAGATTTTTTATGTATTTGAGATCAAAGTTAAACCTGGCAGGTGGCTATGACGCCCAGTACTATGGCTACTAATATAAAGGTTCAAGCATCTCCCTAGATAAAATATCATATTCATTTAAAATTTACATGCAGTAATTGTCATCCTTTTCAAGAGTATTGTTTGATGAGTTTTAACATATATGTAGTTTGTACCCACATGCATAACAGAGATAGAGAACATTTGTATCTCCCAAAAAGTTGCCTCATGCCCCTTTGCAGACAATCCCCTCACATCAGCCTTGTCCCTGACAATTACTAATCTGATTATCTGATTCTCTATAAGCTTGCCTTTTCTGCAATGTGATGTGAGTGAATTCATAATGATGTTTAGGTTTTTGATTATGACTTCTTTCTCTTTTCACAATGCTATTGAGATTTATGAATACTGTTATGTACATCAGTATTTCATTCTTTCTTATGGCTGAGATTATTCCATTGTATAAACCGTTATTCATTAAACAATTGTTCTATTGTCATTCCTTCAGAAGGTGGTGAACATATGGGCTGGTTCTGGTAATAATGATAAAGTCATAATATTAATGTTATAGGGCTTTGTGTGGATGTCTGTTTTCATTTCTCCAGTGTGAATTTGTTGTGGTTTAGTCACTCAATTGTGTCTGACTCTTCTGCGACCCCCATGGACAGTAGCCCACCAGGCTCCTCTGTCCATGGGATTTCCCAGGCGAGAATACCAGAACAGGTTGCCATTTCCCTCTCCAGGGCATCTTCCCAACCAGGGGATCAAACCCACATCTCCTGTACTGGCAGGTGGATTCTTTACCACTGAGCCACCAGGGAAGCCCCTAGTGTGAATACCTAGGTATTCATTTCTAGGCCATATGGTAAGTGTATATTTAACTTCATTAGAAATTTCTAATTGTTTTCTAAAGTGGCTGTACCATTTCACATTTGTATGAGGATTTTCAGATATCTCACACCTTCACCAGCACTTGGCATTGTTCATATTTTAAATTTTAGCCATTATGATAGGTGCATGTACCTTGTTGTGGCTTTAATTTGCATTTACTAATAACCAATCTTTTTTTTTTTTTGTCATCTGTATATCTTCTTTGGTGAAGTATCTATTCAAATCATTTAACCATTGTTAATTGCGATTTATATAAACATACCATCAGTTGCTTGTCAGGTGAGCCTCTCCTTTGGGCAGCTCACAACATGGCAACTGGCTTCTCTCAAAGTGAGTGAGTAAGAGAGAGAGCACCCAAGATGAAAGCCTATTGCAGCACTACTTACAATAGCCAGGACATAGGAAAAGAAACCTAAATGTCCATCAACAGGGGAATGGATGAAGAAGACATGGTGTGTGTGTATATATAATGGAATATTACTCAGCCATAAAAAGGAATGACATTGTGCCATTTGCAGAGATGTGAATGGACCTAGAGGCTGTCATACAGAGTTCAGTAAGTCAGAAAGGGAAAAACAAATACCATTTATTAAGGCATATATGTGGAATCTCGAAAATGGTACTGATAAAGTTATTTGTAAAGCAGAAATAGAGACACAGAAGTAGAGAACAAACGTATGGACACTGAGGCAGAGAAAGGGGGAGGGAGGATGAATTGGGAGATTGGGATTGAAATATATACACACTATTGATATTATGCACAAAATAGATAACTAATGAGAATCTAGTGTTTAGCACAGAAAACTCTACTCAGTGCACTGTGGTGATATAAATGAGAAGGAAACCTCAAAAAAAGAGAGGTTATGTACGCATATGGATGACTCATTGAGAAGTGTAAAGCAACTATACTCCAATTGAAAAAGAAGCAAACACTTCTTGGCTGAGCAAGCAGAATAGAAAACAGGCTAAACTATTTAACTGAAGATGAACTAACTGACTTTTACCATTCAAGCTTTGTTCTTCAGGATCCCACCAGCATGTATTTACCATATTGTATGGCAAGAGATATCTAAGCTCTGTGATCAAACTTCTAGCCTGAGATCTGGAGACTGGTGCTTCACCTAAGCATCAGGAGTACATGCTCTTCTCTCCTTAACTGCTGCATTAAAGGAAAAACTAAATTTCTCTAAAGAGAAATGGACACATATTTTAAAATATATGGAAGTGTATTTTTACCATGTTTCACCGGTGAAGCTTCCCTGGTGGCTCAGACGGTAAAGAATCTGCCTGGGTAGGGAAAATCCCTTGAAGAAGGGCATGGCAACCCACTCCAGTATTCTTTCCTGGAAAATCTCATGGACAGAGGAACCTAGCAGGCTACAGTCTGTGGGGTCAGAAAAAGTCGGACACGACTGAGTGAATCTCTGTCTGTGTCCCAGGTGGCTCAATGCTAAAGAATCTGCCTGCCAATGTAGGAAATAGCAGCAGCAACAGCATACTTAGAAGAGAACCACAAATCAACCCCTGTGTAGTCAGAGAAGGGCAAAAATAGAAGACAGGAATCACGAAAGGCCACTTTAGAGGCTGCCTACCACATTCATTTAGAAATACAATTATACATGGACTATATATCTTGTAAATTTCATATAATTACTTATTAGTTGTCATATCTCTTTTGTAGATTCTTTGAGTAAACTATGTACAATAAAAACCTCTGCAAATATATTTGTCTTTCATTTTTTCTGGTCTATGCATTGTGTTTCTTATTCCTGATCAACTACATGGTCTGGAGCCAATACAACATTTAAAAAAGGTAGGGAGAGTGTATATCCTGGCTTTGTTTTCAATCTTAGGAGTAAAGCGTTCAGTCTTTCACCTTTAAGTATGAAATGAGATACAGTTTTGTTTTGTTTTCTTTAGGTGTGCTTGCTAGCAGGTTATCTTTTGTTCACAACTTTCTAAGACCTTTTATCAAGAATGAAAGTTGGATTTTTCTCATGTATTTTTCTGTGTGTGGGCTTCCCTGGTGGCTCAGCAATAAAGAATCCGCCTGCAATGCAAGAGTCGAGGGTTTGATCCCTGGGTTGGGAAGATTCTCTGAGAAGGAAATGGCAACCTACTCCTGTAGTCTTACCTGGAGAAGCCCATGGACAGTGGACCCTGTTATGCTACAGTCCGTGGGGTCAGAAAGAGTTGGACACAGCTTAGTGACTATATAACAGCAACATGGTTATTCTTTAATACTGTGTTGAAATAGAAAATTACATTAATTGGTTTTCAAATGTTGAAACAAAATTGAATTCCTGGGACAAATCCACGAGGTCATGATGTGTTCAGTTCAGTTCAGTCACTCAGTCGTGTCCGACTCTTTGTGACCCCATGAATCGCAGCACACCAGGCCTCCTTGTCCATCACCAACTCTGGGAGTTCACTCAAACTCATGTCCATCGAGTCAGTGATGCCATCCAGCCATCTCATGATGTGTTTGTAATTTTTATATTGCTGGATTGGATTTACTAATATTTTGTTAAGAAATTTTGATCTATCCAGGACAGATATAGGTCTGTAATTTTTTTTCTTTAAATTTTTTTTTTTTTTTGTGGTGAATGCTGGTGAACGTTCCATGCTCCATGTGCACATGAAAAGAATATGCTTTTTCTATTGTTGAGTATAGGGCTCTATACACGTCTGATATGCAATTTGGTTGCAAATTGCTTTCAGATTTTCTAAATCCTTACTGCTTTTTTTTGCCTAAATATCCTGAATAATTGCTGATAGAACTATGTCAAAGTGTCCAAATGAAATTGAAGATTTGTCTATTTCCCCTTTCAATTATATCAGTTTTCACTTTATGTATTTTCAAATTCTTTTATTGGGTATATATCACATTGAATTTTTAGGCATCTTATTATGCTGATTCCTTCAACATTATGTAATATGTGTCTTTATCCCTATAGTAGTTAATGAAATTTTCTTTCACTACTACAAAGAATGTCACTTTATCACCTTTCAATTTGCATACTTTCAGATGGGAAGTCTATGATTCTTACTGTCTCAAAGCTCTTGGATGACCTGTCAAGTTTCACTCTTTTTTTTATTCTTTGTGACTCACTTGGGATATTTCTGTTGATCTATCTTCAGGTTTACTAGGATTTTTTTCCTTCTCTCTCTCACGTGTCCAGTTTTCTAACAAGCCCATGGAAGGAATGATTTATTTCTGATATAGTTTTTCCCATCTGATATTTCCATTTGACTCTTTTTTTATATAATCTTCATCTCTCAGATAAAATTTCCCCATATACTCATGTATGTTTTCCTAAGTTTCCACTAGTATTTTGACAAGTTAAAAGTTACTCTCAGAAAGTTTCATGATGCTAATTCCAACGTCTTGAACATACCCGAGTTTATTTCAGCTGTGTTCTTCCCTTGCAGCTCAGTCAGTAAAGAACCTGCCCGCAATGCAGGAGAACTGGGATCGATTCCTGGATTGAGAAGATCCCCTGGAGAAGAAATGGCAACCCACTCACGTATTCTTGCCTGGAAAATCCCATGGACAGAGGAGCCTGGCAGACTACATGGCGTCACAAGAGTCAGACATGACTTACCAGCTAAACCACCAGCACCACCATTTTAACTTTTGGCAATGGGTCATTGGCTCCCTTTTTTGCACATGCGTGTCAAATAATTTTTATTGAATGGCAAACATTGTATGTTTGGCCAGAAAAAAGATACCTCTTCTTCTGTAAGACTAATAGTGTGGGACCTTGGGCTGGTTTATAGTTCATTGTTTCTGAGGTCATCTTTGTTACATGCAGACTTCAAATTTTCAGCAATATGGTACTGCAACCTAATGCTTACTGTGGGGTCTTGGTGACTGAAGGTTTTTTCTGAGTGTTTTTTTTTAAGTTTTTTTAAAAATTTATTTATTTTAATTGGAGGCTAATTACAATATTATACTGGGTTTTGCCATACATTGACATGAATCAGCCATAGGTGTACATGTGTTCTGAGTATTTTGATTCAAGCCTACAGTCTCAGCAGATCTGAAGGGAGTCTCTCCCCAAACTCTTGCCCTCCCCCAGTGGTAAGCTTCGATAGCTTGTAACATCAAGTATGACAGTGTGGGAGACAGTGGAAATTCGAAGTTCTCTTGATCTAGTCTCAGTCTCAGACAGGTACCATCTGCCTTAGCCTTGGGAGTGTGGCTTCCTCAGCTTTCCTACTTCTCCTCCTCAGTAGCCAAGCTCTTTCTTGTATCTGTACGGGTCTTAGTCAGGAAAGAGTTTCCCTCTCTTCTGTAGGGGTGGCAGAACCCGGTTTTATATACAGTATGTGGAATCCTTGGTCCCAGAGAGTTCCTTGCCTTTCTCCCAGGATTAAAGATAATTTTATTCTAGTCTTTCCTTGGCAGCATCAAGTTTTTGTCTAGGACCAGTGATGAAAGGGTTGCCTGCTCCGCCTTGAGCAGTAGAATCTACTGTTTGTGACCATGCAAGGTTTGTGGTGGGAGCAATTATGGTTTCCTTTCTTTTCAGTTCAGTTCAGTTCAGTCGCTCAGTTGTGTCTGACTCTATGTGACCCTATGAACCGCAGCATGCCAGGCCTCCCTGTCCATCACAAACTCCCGGAGTCCACCCAAACCCATGTCCACTGAGTTGGTGATGCCATCCAGTCATCTCATCCTCTGTCCTCCCTTTCTCCTCCTGCCCTCAGTCTTTCCTAGCATCAGGGTCTTTTCCAAAGACTCAACTCTTCGCATCAGGTGGCCAAAGTATTGGAATTTCAGTTCAACATCAGTCCTTCCAATGAACACCCAGGACTGATCTCCTTTAGGATGGACTGGTTGGATCTCCTCGCAGTCCAAGGGACTCTCAAGAGTCTTCTCCAACACCACAGTTCAAAAGCATCAATTCTTTGGTTCTCAGCTTTCTTTATAGTCCAACTCTCACATCCATACATGACCACTGGAAAAATCATAGCCTTGACTGGATGGACCTTTGTTGGCAAAGTAATGTCTGCTTTTGAATATGCCGTCTAGGTTGGTCATAACTTTCCTTCCAAGGATTAAGTGTCTTTTAATTTCTTGGCTGCAATCACCATCTGCACTGATTTTGGAGCCCAGAAAAATAAAGTCAGCCACTGTTTCCACTGTTTCCCTATCTATTTCCCATGAAGTGGTGGGACTGGATGCCACGATCTTAGTTTTCTGTATGTTGAGCTTTAAGCCAACTTTTTCAGTCTTCTCTTTCACTTTCATCAAGAGGCTCTTTAGTTTTTCTTCACTTTCTGCCATAAGGGTGGTGTCATCTGCATCTCTGAGGTCATTGATATTTCTTCTCCCAGCAATCTTGATTCCAGCTTGTGCTTCTTCCAGCCCAGCGTTTCTCATGATGTACTCTACATATAAGTTAAATAAGCAGGGTGACAATATACAGCCTTGATGTACTCCTTTTCCTATTTGGAACCAGTCTGTTGTTCCATGTCCAGTTCTAACTGTTGCTTCCTGACCTGCATACAGATTTCTCAGGAGGCAGGTCAGGTGGTCTGGTATTCCCATCTCTTTCAGAATTTTCCACAGTTTATTGTGATCCACACAGTCAAAGGCCTTCCTTTGATCAGCTACAAAGAGACTTTGCTTTTAGCCATCTCCTGGTGGGCTGCCGTCTATGGGGTCGCACAGAGTTGGACACGACTGAAGCGACTTAGCAGCAGCAGCAGCAGCATCACTTTATTTTCTGAGACCAGGAGGGAAACAGGGAGGCTTATCTTACCTCTTCTAAAATGGAGGAAAGTTAACGCTTCTATTCTTTCCCCAATAGCCATTCCTGGGAGTTGGAGAGTTTCCTGGCCCTCCCTCAGTGTCTCAGAGTTTTTGCTTCATGTGAGAAAAAGATCTGGGAAATGGTGATGTTTCATGCCTTTCAATCACTAAGGAGCTAGCCTACATCTCCTACTCTGCCCCAGTCTGTCTCATGATCTCCCACTGGAGGTCTGTTGAAAAGACCCGGTGAAAGAGAGTGGACTCCCGTTATGTTTAGGGCTCTTGGGATTCTAAACTGTCAGGACAGTCCACATTCATCCTTTACAGTTCAGTTCAGTCGCTCAGTCGTGTCCGACTCTTTGTGACCCCATGAATCACAGCATGCCAGGCCTCCCTGTCCATCACCATCTCCCAGAGTTCACTCAAACTCACGTCCATCAAGTCGGTGATGCCAGCCAGCCATCTCATTCTCTGTCATCCCCTTTACCTCCTGTCCCCAATCCCTCCCAGCATCAGAGTCTTTTCCAATGAGTCAACTCTTCGCATGAGGTGGCCAAAGTACCGGAATTTCAACTTTAGCATCATTCCTTCCAAAGAACACCCAGGGCTGATCTCCTTCAGAATAGACTGGTTGGATCTCCTTGCAGTCCAAGGGACTCTCAAGAGTCTTCTCCAACACCACAATTCAAAAGCATCAATTCTTCAGCACTCAGCTTTCTTCCCAGTCCAACTCTCACATCCATACATGACCACAGGAAAAACCATAGCCTTGACTAGACATAGAGTTTGTTAAAGGGACTTCCCTGGTGGCCCAGTGGCTAAGACTCCATGCTCTCTATTCAGGGAGCCTGGGTTCAATCCCCGGTCAGAGAACTAGATTCCACATGACTTGACCTAGAGTTTGCATGCCACAACAAAGACCCTGTGCAGCCAAATTAAAAAAAAAAAAAAAAAAAAAGAAAGAAAACTAAGGGTTTTTAAAAATATCTGCTATTTTAATCTTATCCCCTTTTATGGCAGCCACTGTTTCTCCCCTGCCACAGATAAAGCTCTTTATGAGTTCTATCTTACCTCGGGGTGGGGGGGGGGGGGGGCGGCGTGGAGGGAGTTGTGGGGGGAAGGGGAGCTTGTCCCTCTTTGCACTGTTTACTTTGTGACTTTGTCACTCTGACATGCTCAAATAAAGTTAAAATTTTGTAGATGACCTAGATTTTCCTTGTCAGAGTGAGAATGACTTTTTGATGTGGCCTTCTATGTTCTAAGCAGAAGAGTATATAAGATGACTTTCTTAAGTCAACTGGCTCAGTTTCTTTAAAAACGTATTTCTGAATTAGCATTATTGGATTGCTCTGCTAAGATGAAAAAGCACTTTGTGAAAATAATTGCATAATTTTGGATGGCTTTTCAATGATGGCATTCTAGTAAGTGAATTGTAGGCTTTACGTATATCCTTTATATATAGATATTTATAAAACAATATAAAAGTTAGTGGCAACTTTGCTGAGTCACTGTGGCTCCTTTAACAAAAATTTGAACCAAATTAAGGACATCATGCATAGAAAATTAATGAGAAATAATTGATGGTGATCTTAAATTGACATAAATGAACAATTGATACCACACAAATCTGGAAATTATGATTACAGAACTCAATATTAATTTTCTTTATCTATTGACAATCAGGAATGTACCTACAGTCATACGTTTATAGCTGTGTATTCATAATGATTATTTCTAATATTTTGTATTTTTAAAGCTTTATTCTTTGTATTTATCTGAAATGTTAAGTTTTTTGTAAAGAATCTATATATTTTTTTAAATTTTCAGTTTAATTAAACAAGAAAATAAGTAACAGCTAGAAGGGAGTTTAAAAGAATCTTTAGGTGATTATGGATAGTGAATTTTTTCTTTTTTATAATTTTATGCACTGTATTGATTTCTAATAATTTTAATTATAATACAGATGTTTTAACTATATACTGTCATGCATTTAAGAATGTTGAACAAACTTTTTTAAAAAATTCAAGTGTTATATTTGTGATCAAGTAGACCCTGGAGAAGAGTACATACAATAACTGCTGAATGTTGTTAAGAAACTCCAGAAATATGTTCAATAAAATGTAGAATTTTAAAGCAAAACAAAAAATGTATTTTAATTCTTGATGATTACAAATAAAACTGCATTTGTACCGTGGATCATCAATTCTCTATCGTCTTTGATTAGAAAGTAAAAGAAAAACCTATGACATACATAGGGCTTCCCTGGTGGCTCAACAGTTAAGAATCTGCCTCCAATACAGGAAACCTGGGTTCAATCCCCAGGTGGGGAAGATGCCCTGGAGAAGGGACTGGCAACCCATTCCAGTATTCTTGCCTGGAGACTTCCATGGAAAGAGAAGCCTGGTGGGCTATAGTTCATGGGGTCACAAGAGTTGGACATGACTGAGCCACTAACATAACATACATATGTTAAACATGCTTGGCACATATATTAAAATAGTATATGTTTAAATATTTAATTTGCAATACACATTTAATATATGGTTAAATACACACCTTTCTAACTTAAATAGAAAATAGTACAAGCGAGGGGAACTAATCTCTTTTAAAATGGTGGTTAGTACTGACAATCAATGGAAATCATAATGGAGTAATCACAGTTCAGGCATAAAAAATAGACTCATCAGCCACTGACGATGTGGTTTCAGACAAGACTCTGCACTTCTGAAAACTTGTATTTTCTCCAAACTGCATCAAACCCAAGGCCACTATCAGGCATATTTAGAACAACATCCACCAGCTGAAGCATTAAAGTCTCAAGGTCCCCCCTGGTAACTACGCCGCCATTTCAGGCCCCAACCATTCCTTGCTTAACAAGCACCCTTTCTCTTTGCCAGCTCAAATTATAATCCTTGACAAACAGCTTATGTAACTAACTGCGGCCTTGGAGTTTTGCTTTTATAGGCTTTGTGCATTTGGTAGTCCATCAGAACACAAATCAAGTACCTCTTGAATCTGTGTCTCCCAGACTGCAGTTCTAACAAACCCCAAACAAATGCCTCTTTTATTTCAATCAGGTCTCCATTTCCAAAATGTTGGTGAACAGTGTTAATTAAAGGCACTAAGAACTCAATTCATGTCTGTTGCATAAAAAAAGAATATATGAACAAATTAATATATATATGAAGTGAAGTCTCTCAGTCGTGTCTGACTCTTTGCGACCCCATGGACTATAGCCCACCAGGCTCCTCTGTCCATGGGATTCTCCAGGCATGAATATACTGGAGTGGGTTGCCATTTCCTTCTCCAGATATATATATGAGGGAACATATAAATATAGAAACAGAGCTATAGGGCTATTACTTGGGTTGTTTTCTAGTCCTCCAAGTTTTCCCTCCCTTTCACCCACCCTGAAAAGCACTCTTTCTTGCCCAGCCTGGAACAAAGCTGACACTACTTTGCAAAGTCCCCTAGGAGGCTAAAGTGGAGGTACTTGTTGAGGCTGGTATTTTTCCCTAAGCGCTGTGGAAGGGAAAAGCGGGAAAGCAGAGCACAAAATGAAATGGGAATGGAACTAATAAGATACCCTTTCAACATAATGAGACAGAAAGGAAGAAATGACCCAATTGTCCGAGAGCATCCATTTCCTACCACGTATCTAATTTCTTTGGGCAACTTACAGTTCTGAACACTTTTAAGCTCTCCTCAAGAGAAGGTGGGAAACTTGAATACCTTGCAAGGGGTTGGAATCACGAAAGGATAATTCTGACACCTGACCAAAATGGAAGTGAACTGAACTTCTTGTTTACAAATTCCCTGGTGGCTCAGAGAGGAAAGAATCTGCCTGCTAATGCAGAAAATCTGGGTTCAATCCCTGGGTTGGGAAGATCCCCTGGAGAAGAGAATGGCTACTCACTCCAATATTCTTGTCTGGAGAATTCCATGGGCAAAGGAGCCTCGCCAGCTGCAGTCCATGGGTCGCGAAGAGCCAGACACAACTGAGCAACTAACAATAGTTCTAACAATAATTCCCATGTGAACAGGAGAAGAAGGAAAATTCTACAACAGAATAAAAGAATGAACCTTAATAAGAGAAAAGATACAGAAACTTTCATTCTGAGAGCAGACTCTATCAGGGAAATAACAATCAGAAGACATAGCTTTGAAATGGAAATGCTAGTTGGAACCTTGAATGAAGAAATATAGAGCAATTTCTCTTGTCTAAGAATGCAATTCCAAGAAAGGAATTCTCAGACTGATGCACTCAGAGGGCATTGGTTAACATAATTAATGGGTTGCAAATGAGTAGGATAGGACTTAGCAACTACGCAACAACAAAATCATAATTAATACTTCCACTGTGAAATAATTAAAAATAAACAAGAGCAGAGGTCCTTAAGCACGATCCCTGGGACCAGAAGCATTGTATCACCTAAGAACTGTTAAAAATGCATATTTCGTAGCCACACCCCAGAATCACTGAATCAGAAACTCTTGAGATGGAGCTCAACATTCTGTATTTTCACAAATTCTCTGGATCATTCTGATGCAAGCTAAAGTTTGAAATCCACTGATACTAACATTGGAAGCAAATGAGTCACAGCTATTAACAGTCCTTCCCTTTAAGCCCATATGTAGGAGAAACAAAAAAAAATGAGAAACCAAAAGGTTGAATAACCCAGAGCTTAATCATAGTTCAAAAGTAAGGATGTACCTAAAGATAAAAATCTTTCTTAACCTAGATACAAAATGGGAGGGAATATGTTGAATCATTTATGCCACTTCCCATTATGTTTTTAAAGAATAACAACAAGGCTGAATTGCAACTCTATGTTTTTGCCTTCATCTCAAGTTTTGATACCTGAAAAAGGTAAACTCCAGGTCCAGACTAATAGAGCATTGTTGCTCACTTGATAGCAATACACCAAGATCAAGCATGATGCTAGAGAGATTCAATTCAGCCTAAATAAAGATGAAGCCCTGAACTCACTGTTCAGTTATACACCCTGGTGACTTCTCCTCTTAGTGAGTTTACATTTGCAATTTTTCATGCTCACCTAATTTCCTACCAGCACCTCACCCTTCTTAGCCCACTTTCTTTGGTTATAAATTAGCTCAGGGAATGTCATCGTTGGACATTGCTTTATCAAAGTGTATTTGAAACAATAGTAAAATTCAAATGATAATTAAATAACACATAAGTGAGTTTTAGATCACCTGCTGTTTGTCTGTCTCAATCTGACCCTCCACCATCATGAGGACAATTAAAAGTACATTCTAAAAGACATAGCAAAATGCTCTACGAAAATGAAATATAAAAATAGACTGAGACTTCCTGAGAGGTTGTCAACATATCTAGCTCAGCAGAGGAAGAAAAATAGCTAGAGGTACCTCACTATCTGAGCTAAAACCACACAGGAAGTCTCAAACTCAAGGAGCTCACGCCATTGCAAGGCTCAGGGTGATGTACAATTTCACTGTGCAAGGCAGGGTGACCCTGACAAGAACTTCCTCTCTTTCCTCACTTTCCTGCAAGGTCTAGAAACAATGAAACAAAAGGTAAAACTTTTAAATATTACTGATTTGAGATCTACCTTTAAATCCCTGGCTCACTTTAAATTTGGCCTCTTGAGAATGGATTCCAGTACAGTAACAGTAAGAAACGTACACATGAGGATCTGATATTTTATTAAAGTGTCTGATGATTGCAAATGGAGTGTTTGATCCCAGAAGTTGTTGTTTCGTGTGTACGTGCTCAGTCCTGTCCGACTCTTTGTGACCCTATGGACTGTAGACCACTAGGCCCCTCTCTCCACGGAATTCTCCAGGCAAGAATACTGCAGTGGGTAGCCATTTCCTTCTCCAGGGGATCTTCCCAGCCCAGGGATCCAACCTGTGTCTCCTGCATCTCCTGCATTGGCAGGTGAATTCTTTAACACTGAGCCACCTGGGAAGCCCCTGTTGTGTTTTTAGAGTAGTTTTTCTTCTTTGCTCAGAGATGAATAAGGGTGAGCCAATTCTTTTTGCTGTCATCTATCGTCTATTGTTTACTAAGTGAAGCAAACTAGCATTTAGAAAATCCATGTGTCAAGCATAGTTTGGGGGAGTTTGGGGGTATTTTTGTTGTTGTTGCTGTTCCACTTAAGCCACTTCATCTGTTCCTCAACAAACTTGATAATAGATTGTTTTCATCATTTTATTGATGAAGACACTTAGATGTAGGAGCATTAAGTGACTCACAAAAGCACACACAAATGCATATATGTGACTTTATGTAGAATATTTATATTTACTTTTAAAGAGCTCCCTTGTGGCTCAGATGGTAAAAGAATCTGCCTGCAATGCAGAGGACCCAGGTTCCATCCCTGAGTTGGGAAGATCCCCTAGAGAAGAAAATGGCAAACCACTTCAGTATTCCTGTCTGAGAAATCCCACGGACAGAGGAACCTGGTGGGCTACCGTCCATGGGGTCACAAAGAATCAGTCATGACTAAGTGACCTACACTTTCACTTCACTTTTGCCTTTACAGATAAAGAATAAAGTGTACATTAATGTAATGAGAATTATCGTGTGCACATTCTCATCCTACTTTTCTGTTAATAACAGAAAATGTTTCATGAAATTCCAAAAACCAAAACAAAAATACTGGACTTTCCACAAAATCATTTTGCTTTTTGCATTCAAGAGCTATCATGCACAAAATTTAATTGTGAGAGACAGGAACAAATTGGGCAGACTAGATTTTGGCCTCCAGATGACCAGTATGAGCTCACACTATCGGGAAATGAGTGAAGAGAGAGGAAGTGGCTAGCTCAGGGGTCTAAAAGTAGGCAGGCGGGGCGTTTCTAGAGAACGATGTGGGGTGAGGAGAGAACCACCAAGCTCCAGCACCGTTTGCAGCCTGAATTAGTGCCAGCTAAAAATTGTAGTTCACCATCCGGTTCTCACAAGGATGAAGTCACTGGCCCCTGCGGTCCTGACCTTGAACAGACTCTGAAAGGAGTCCAAGGTGGAGATCAGGAATGAGCCCTCTGTGCTCTGAGAAAAACTGGCAGAACAGGCCTTCACATAGTTAGATATTTTTAGGAGAAGAGTTTATGAGCCCAATTTTTTACATCTTCTGATATCTAGAGAAGCACTAAAATCATTAAAGGAGAGATTGCTCCTCTTGACTAGCAGCAACCTTCTTGTGACTAGTAGCAACCCTCTGCCAAAATGTGTGCTTAACTACACAAACCTTCGCTAATATCTATATGTATATATGCTGATCTTACTCCCCTCTTCTTTGGAGCAGTTTCTCAGAACTATCTGACATGCTGTCTCCTGGGCTGCAGTGCTCATTTGGCCCAAATAAAACTCAACTCACAACATGTTGTGCATTTTTTTCCATTGGACATAAGGAAAGTTGTGCTTTGTTGAGAGCATTTCCATTCACTATTCTGCCTTCAAAACAATTGTCCAATATCTCTCTTATCAGTACTGCATCTTAAATGTTTAGCAAGTGAAGGGCCATGGATCAGACCTCCTGTTATTCTTGGGGAAAAAGATCCCCCTCCCACCCTCACCCCTACCCCCTCCCACCACCCCAATCTCCCTAACACACCCTCAGGCCCACAGTCCAGCATACTTTAGCGGCCTTCGGGGCTCAGAATTTCTCACCCCAGTGCTAGGCCACACTCATTCAGTCACATCCCTCTAAAGAGAAGAAAAGCAACCCAAAATACAGGGTTTTATTCAAAAGGGTAATGCCTCTCCAAAAAGAGCTGCCTACGTGTTTTCCTTCTTCACACATACACTCTGTTGTGCTAAACCGGAGAAGAGGGAAAACCTTTTGAAAATCTGTTACTAAAACTCATCTCAGCCTCACAATCGAAATGCTGGTAACCTCAGACAAGCAAGTTTTTCATAGCAGCTGTTCTATATCATCCTCCACCTTGATCACAGCAGCAACAATCCATTTCTCACAGGTAGATAATATCTTTGCCAACAGAATGGTACTCATAACCACTGGATAGATAATGTAAATATTACTTCCTTGTGTGTCATGGCTGTTCTTGGAAATTCTTAATGAAAAATATGTGTATAGTTCAGTAAATCACTGTCACAAATCAAATGTTGGAGACCAAAATGGAGAACGGAGGGAATGTCCTGGTCCAGGGTTTAGGACTCTGCACTTTCACTGAGAGGGTCCAGATTCAATCCATCTCTGGTCTGGGAACTAGGATCCTGCAAGCCCCGTGAAATGTAGGGGAAAAAAACCTGGGAGAGTTGAGATTAACGAATGAAAGAAAGAAAATGTATCAGACCATTAATAGTCTTATTCATTGCACCTGTCACAGTACTTTATATAGTATCTGTTTATACGTCTCTCTCTCCAAGTTGACCGTAAAAACTGTGTCTTATTTTCTTTTGTATAACCATCACCCAGTGTGATGTCTGACATATAAAAAACACTAGATAATCATTAGATAAATGAATATTTTTATGGTTTAACATATTAGAGGACAGAATTTTTAATTATGATTAGCACAAAAAATTTTATTCCCTTCTTTGTTCTTACACTTGATTTCTGCTTATTAAAAAATACGATGCTATTTCCAGCTACTCATTACTGAAAATTGGAACAACAAGGAAAATATGAAGAAAAAAACTTAAAATCTCATTATAAAATTATGCTAATATGTTTCCTTTCCATATTTTATGTGTATATTTTGTGCATAGGAAGAGTTACACATTATTTTATGATTTTTCAACTAACATTATATCAGGAGCATTTCTTACATTTCGAATAATCATAAATATAATTTTTAAATTTTTGTATTTTTCAATTGTAGGGTAATATATATATTTAACCTTTCTCCTATTGTTGAATACTAGATTTTCCTAGTATTTGGCAAGTCAAATAATACCGAGATTTAAAAAATCAAATTGTGTAGTATCTTGTTCATATGTATTATTTTTTGAAGACAGATCTCTAAAGTGGAATCATTAGTTCAAAAAGTGTTAGCATTTTTAATACAGATATATTTTGCCAAATATATTTGCAATGCTAGTCTACTAACATTTCGAGTAGCAGCTTATGAGAATGTATTTCTTTATTCTTATGAGTAAGACATTTTCAAATTGAAGCAGCTTAATTTCAGAACTTGATTTGTACGACGATGCCATCTGGTGGCCATAATACAAAATTACAAAAGCAGAAGTGGAGGAGCCCCTTTGGAAACGGCAAAGTTATGGTGACTATTAACGGTCTTACAGGTTTTCAAAAAATGCTCTTGCTATTTGGATTTCTAATTATCCTCAGCAACCATATAAAATAAAGCTTACAATCTTTCAAATGATATTTATTAATGCATTTTGTTCGACCTGAATTTCTGGAGAACTTCGCAAGGTGACTAGTCTATCGTCTGCTGAAGACAGGAGTCACAAGCCATGACCTCAAGGTCATAGTTTAACAGGGATACACAAAAGCAAACTGATCCCTGCAAACGTGACCAAAGGCTTTTGCAAATGGAAAATAAAATGTACTAATATTTGTCATTTGAATCGTCCTGATTTTATAAAATGCACAAATGCATATCTCATAGTACAGGCAACCTCTACAGTGGCCCCCAATCACAATTCCCCACCCCTTAATATCCATACCATTTTGGAATCCTCTTCCCAAGAGAGCCAACGCATTTCCATCTCTCTCTCTTTCTCCAGTCTCTCCCCCACCCGCGTAGGAAGCAAACTGCTGTGATGTGAATGGTGGTGGTGGTTTAGTCGCTCAGTGGTGTCCGACTCTTGAAATCCCATGGACTGTAGCCTGCCAGGCTCCTCTGTCCATGGAATTCTCCAGGCAAGAATGGAGTGGGTTGCCATTTCCTTCTCCAAGGGATCTTTCCAAACCAAGAATCAAACCCAGGTCTCCTGCATTGCAGGAAGACTCTTTACCAACTAAGCTATGAGGGAAGCCCCTGTGATGCAAATAGCCCTATGAAAAGACCTACATGGCAAAGAATTTGGGTCTCCAGTCAACAGCCAACCTGAGACCAGCCAACACCCATGTGAGTGAGCTTGGAGGTGGGAGCTCCCTAGTCAAGCCTTGATCTGAGACCCACCCCTGACCCACACCTTGAAGGCAGCTTCCTAAGAAACTGAGTCAGTCACCCAGCTTATCTGTGACTCACCCAGCTTATTTATTCACTAATAAAGACAATTTGAAACCTACTGAAACATTTCAACATTAATTTCTACTTAAGTACTCAAATTGAGTCCTATAAAATTTTTAAATTTCAGTTAAAGTGTCTAACTCTTTTGAACACCTCAAGAAACAAATATAAGTAAAATTATTACAAAACCTATTGCTATTCTTGTATTTAAATCTATTTTAAAATAAAGCAGTAGCTTTTAAACTTCATTTCGTGTGTTATTCCTATAATTTTTATACTTCTCTAAGGTTATAACTGTACTTAAACTATTCAATAGTTACATTATTAGATCCTTGAATACTTTTCTAGTTTTCAGTAATCTCCATGGACCAAAAAAGCAAAATACTTTGTCAAACAACTGATTTTTAGATTGTTTGCTTTCACATCATGACTGAATTCAAGCTGCAGGCCATTAAGTTGGCTCTTGTTTTAAACTTAATTTATTAAAAAAATGGAACATTTGGAATTCTCACCTTTCATATAGATTTTGTATTTCTTAACCTAATATTTCCATTACAAAGGGTACATTTTAAGTCTCATTTTAGCTAACATTTAATTATGCATTATGCTATCCTTTTTATATAGTGCCATTAACTGTTAGCACTGTTAAAAATTGTGTATGCATCCTTGTAACATTTAAATTTGGGGGCCATTTAGAAAGTCTAAGCCCTGGGAAAAGAGGAATCAAACTCTTGAAGTTAGTCCCTTTTTAAAACGTGTGGTTAAATCATCATTTTAAAGCACAAAATTAAACTCTCTTTTCCTCTTTCTGCTTTCTTATTGTGTATGATCATCCTCGTTTGGATTCTGCTTTTTCTGGGCTGACATAATTTCCAATATTTTCCCATCTTTACTTACACAGTTAAAACAAATACCTCTCTATACTTCACAAACATATATAAATATAAATATATTCAAAATCATTTAGCTATATTAACACATTTAATGAAATTACTAACTTTTTGAAATACATTTCTGAAATATAATCTGTTAGAGTTCTTATTTCAGATTACAACTATCTATGCCGACAAACTTTTCTTGTAATTATCATTATGAACACATGACCTTGTAAAACAATTTTATTGATTTATATATTTGTCTATTATAATATTACTATCATTAATGCTCAAAGTACCCCAAATAGTTTGCACAAACTGCCCCTAATAGTTCCTTCAAGCTGACCTCTATGTACGTTATCTTTATTTTTTTTTTTTTACATTATCGTTAAAAGAATTTTTTAAAGACTTTATTCTTTTAGACTTCTTGGATCACAGCAATCTTCTTATGCTAACTTTTCTTAATTTAAAATTTTTTTTTAATTGGAGGATAATTGCTTTACAATGTTGTATTGGTTTGTGCTATACAAGGTGAATCAGCCGTAAGCATACATATATCCCCTCCCTCTTAACCCTCCCTCCTCCTCCCCCCACCTCTAGGTCGTCACAGCACCAAGTTGAGCTCCCTGCGTTATACAGCAGGTTCCCACTAGTCATCGGTTTTACACATGATAGTGTAGGTATGCCAGTCCTCCTCTCTCAGTTCGTCCCGCCTTCTTGTTGCCTGGCTGTGGATCACAGCAATCTTGAAGGTGGAGTTACAGAGATTTCTCAAGGAATCCCTACCCTGACACACGCATAGATAGCCTCCCCTATTATCAACATCTCCTACCAGAGTGGTACACTTGCTGTCACTTGTTATAATCAATTAACCTGCCTTGACTCAGTCCATAGTTTACCTAAGAGTTCACTTTGGTGTTATATTAATACATTCTATGGGTTCGGACAAATGTAAAATGACATATATCCATCATAATATCCTAGAGCGTGTTTTCAGTGCCCTAAAAATCTCCTGTGTTCTGTTTATTCATCTCGCCACTCCACATCCCTAATCTCTTTACCATCATTGTACTTTTGCCTTTTCCAGAATATTGATGAACTTTGTCTTAAATGCCTCCTTATTCACAGATAACAATTAGATATATCCCTTCTCCAAACTTAATTTTTCCCTCTTCAAGCCATGAAATCAGCTAAATCTCAAAGAGCTCGGGTTCTTTCTCTTCTCCATTAAAGCTTCTAATACTTCCTTTTGAACTTAGGATGAACATTCAAACTTACCTCATTATCTGATCACTTCCTCATTTTCATTTCCTGTCATTTTCCCCACTACTTGTAGTCTCCTCCCACACTGACCTCCTCTGAGGTTTCAAATGCTCTGTAATAGGTATTTGATCATAATTTCCATTCCTGAGGATGTATTTTAGTCTAGAGGGAGAAGGCTTTGTGATAAACAGCAACAAAAACACAGTATCTCCTTGGTATCACTGGCACACAGCACAGCACCCAGAATGTGGCCGACTTGCAGTAAGCAGCTATGATTAAATGAAAGTAAGGGGACTGGAACGATAAACCTGATGAAAGCAATCAACGTATAAGTTAAAGGTCTTATTGCAACAATGTTCAAACAAAACTAATATTATGTATCTAGGTCAAAGCAAGATTACAGAAGCATAAAATTATTGGAGAAAACTGCAGCATAATGGGGCATGCTGCCCAATAAAGACATTAAAAAAAAAAAGATTAAGTTTAAGAAAATCTTCCCAGACGGGACGGTTCTGGCAGTCCAGTGGTTGGGACTCTGGACTTCCACTACAGAGGGCACAGGTTCAGTCCCTGTTTGGGGAACTAAGATTCCACAGGCTGTAATGCTGCCAATAAATAAATAAATATCCATTCTTTAAAAAAGGAAAAGAAAAAGACCTTCATGGAAGGTTTGCATGCATATTTGCCTGCATGTGCTTCTGTCTCTGCCTCAAGTTGCTTAATGGGCATGTCTGCCCTTAATTTTTTTTTTTAATTGGGTAAATGATCTTTTTATTGTTAAAGTGTAAGAGTTCATTATTTATTATGAATCCACGTCACTTCAGATAAATGACTTGCAAACATTTCCTCCCATTCTGTAGGTTGTCTTTTCACTTTTTCAAAAGAAAAATTTTTTTTTTAGTCCTTTTTTTTTTTTAATTTTAAAATCTTTAATTCTTACATGCGTTCCCAAACATGAACCCCCCTCCCACCTCCCTCCCCATAACATCTCTCTGGGTCATCCCCATGCACCAGCTCCAAGCATGCTGTATCCTGCATCAGACATAGACTGGCGATTCAATTCTTACATGACAGTATACATGTTAGAATGTCATTCTCCCAAATCATCCCACCCTCTCCCTCTCCCTCTGAGTCCAAAAGTCCATTATACACATCTGTGTCTCTTTCCCTGTCTTGCATACAGGGTCGTCATTGCCATCTTCCTAAATTCCATATATATGTGTTAGTATACTGTATTGGTGTTTTTCTTTCTGGCTTACTTCACTCTGTATAATCGGCTCCAGTTTCATCCATCTCATCAGAACGGATTCAAATGAATTCTTTTTAACGGCTGAGTAATACTCCATTGTGTATATGTACCACAGCTTTCTTATCCATTCATCTGCTGATGGACATCTAGGTTGTTTCCATGTCCTAGCTATTATAAACAGTGCTGCAATGAACATTGGGGTACATGTGTCTCTTTCAATTCTGGTTTCCTCGGTGTGTATGCCCAGCAGTGGGATTGCTGGGTTATAAGGTAGTTCTATTTGCAATTTTTTAAGGAATCTCCAGACTGTTCTCCATAGTGGCTGTACTAGTTTGCATTCCCACCAACAGTGTAGGAGGGTTCCCTTTTCTCCACACCCTCTCCAGCATGTATTGCTTGCAGATTTTTGGATCGCAGCCATTCTGACTGGTGTGAAGTGGTACCTCATTGTGGTTTTGATTTGCATTTCTCTAATAATGAGTGATGTTGAGCATCTTTTCATGTGTTTGTTAGCCATCCGTATGTCTTCTTTGGAGAAAAATTTTTTGACCATGTGGGATCTTAGTTCCCCCAGCAGGGATCAAACTTATGTCCCCTGTATTGGCAGTGCACAGTCTTAACCACTGGACTGCCAGGGAAATCTCCCTTAATTTTTATATATGTAAATATATGTCAACCCATAATGACTTCCTACAACATCTATGAATAAATGGCTAAAGTGTAGAAATTTAACATTTAATAAAGCAATACAGTGGAGAAGGCAATGGCAACCCACTCCAGTACTCTTGTCTGGAAAATCCCATGGACAGAGGAGCCTGGTAGGCTGCAGTCCATGGGGTCACTAAGAGTCGGGCACGGCTGAGTGACTTCACTTTCACTTTTCACTTTCATGCATTGGAGAAGGAAATGGCAACCCACTCCAGTATTCTTGCCTGGAGAATCCCAGGGACAGAAGAGCTTAGTGGGCTGCCGTCTATGGGGTTGCACAGAGTTGGACATGACTGAAGCGACTTAGCAAAGCATTACAGTAGAGTGATAGAATTCACGTTTGTCCTAAGTCTTAAGCCCTCTTTCCTAATGTTACTCATGACAAATTACAAGATATGTTTTTCTTTTTTTTATGTTTTTGCAACTGCTATAACTACAAGAGCAAAATAATTTAAAATTACAGATTTTTAAATAAGGAGTTTGAAGAAGCTCTTTGAAGTCATAAGGACCAAGACATTTTCTTTCAGTCCTTCCACTGGTATGGCCACCTGTGGAAAACAGCCCAGCACACAGTAGTCACTTGGATTATTGAGAAGGACAGTCAGAAGAGAACCACTAAAAAGTGATGATAAGGAGACTTCCCTGGCAGTCCAGAATTGGCCTACAAGTGCAGTGGACATTACTGGTCCAGGAACTAAGATCCCACATGCCGTGGGGCAACTAAGCCCATGGAGAGCCCCAACTACTGAATGAAGTCTGTGTACAGCAGCAAATGAAGCCTGCAAACCTAGAGCCACACCCTGCAACATCAGAAGCCACCACAATGAGAAGTCCTCACAAGGCAACTAGCAAGTAGCCTCCACTTGCTGCAACTAGAGAAAGCCTTTGTGCAGCAACAAAGACCCAGTGCGGCCAAAAATTAGTTGATTTTTTAAAAATAAAATTAAAAAATGGTGATAAAGACCCAATCATTACAGTATAATGCCTATATACATTGCTAATTCCCTAGCATTAGCATTTATCATCTTTAAAGACAAAAAACTCTTAAACAGCAAATATACCTTGACTCTATATCTATTACTAATAAAACAAGATGATCTTGCCATGCTTTCTGCACTGTAATTAATTCATGGACCCACAGGAAGAAATAATGCCCTGTTGCATTGAAATCCTGGACTCAACATAAGAAGTCATCAAGCTTTTATGATAATCACTTTTTTTTTTCCATGAAAACGCTTCTAAGTAGTGTTTGCGCATGCCAGAGTCAAGAAGAAATATTCTTATTCAGAATAAAGCAAAAATATTCTAGGAGCAGTTACAATTTGTGATTGACTACTACCCTGGGGGAAAAAAAATGAGTTTCATTTCCAAGCAGGTATTCAAACACAGTTTAAACACTTGGCAGGTAAGTTATAGAGAAACATTTACAAAGTTAGTGGATTTTTAAATGTATAAGATCATGTTCAAACCTGTGATGTATGATTCTGTAAATATAGATGCTTACCACCCTCATATTTTGTGTCAGCAGTTCTGGATTGCATTCTCTTCCTTTTGCCAAGAGATTTCACGTCAGTATAAACATCCTTCTCCATCATGTCTGAAGGGTAGAGAAACGTAGAGATGAGATGTGGTTGAAAGAGAACTTTCTCATACGTTTAAGAAAAAAATTATTGCAATTCACACTTCTCATACAGCATACGAGAAATTGTTCTTTATAAAATTTATATTTGAGGGGATCTTCTTCCTCTTTCATGAGAATTCCTTTGAATGCCTAAAATAAGTAAACTGTGTGTTGGAATTTCACACCATTGGTGGTCTTTTGTAGGCTTGAGGGAGGCTGCTGTTCCCATGATAAATGGAGAATTGGGGTGGGGGGGGGCAAAAGTATAAAGTGTTCAGACCAAAGTATATATACATATTTTGAAGAGACTTTCCTACAGTGTTCAGAAACAGATTAAAGCAATAGGTCATAAAACATAAAAGCAGAGCTGCCAGAAGAAAGGCTGAGAAGTTGCAGGTTTGGCTGCCTGAGATCCTTTTATTTTTAAACCACAAATCACAAGGGTTACCTGTTTTGTTTTGTCTTGGTTTGTTTTCATATTAAGCTATCTAGTTTTGTAGCAAAGCACATCCTCTGTATCCTGTAATGCTAGATTATAAGAACACATTTTATAGATATAGTGATAATAAATCCAGAACTATTCTGATTTCTCCATCTGGTTTTTCCTAAGTCCATTCTCACTTGTCAAACAACCTGCTTATATTTTTAATTCAGTGTGAGTTCCTTCTTCTGTGCAATGAGGTACCCATTGAAACTGACGATAAGAGCCACGAGTAGGTGGCTCTTAGACATGTATCTGGATGTATACGATAAAATATCCAGAGATCAAGACAGGTCAACAGCATCATCAACGCCACTGGCTCTCTAAAGCTTTTGAAACTGCTCTTGGGCAGGTTGACAACCTCATGGCTACATTAGAGTTGTCACAGCTCCAGGTAACTTATTCAGTATTCAAGGCAAAAAAGAGTAGAGGTAATGCAAGCCATTCCAGAAAGCTAGACTTTGTCTTAAGTCTTAGTAGCCAAAGGTGGGCTACATAGCCATTCTAGCTACAAGGGGAGCTGAGAAAGTAACATGCGAAGAAAAAGAGAAACAGTGATTCAGAAGGGCTCATGGATTGGTCAATAGTCTTTGGCCCCCTCGGCTAGGGCTAACACAAGATTTAATGGACATCAACACATTTTTGAGGTCTAACTATTTATACCCTCAAATTAATGTAAAGGTAATGTCAAGGTGGTTCAGTGGTAAAGAATCCACCTGCATGCAAGAGACACAAGTTCAATCACTGGGTCAAGATGATTCCTGGAGAAGGAAATGGTAAACCGCTCCAGTATTCTCACCTGGGAAAACCCATGGACAGAGGAGCCTGGCGGGTGACAGTCCGTGGGGTTGCAAAAGAGTCAAACATGACTTAGTGACTACAGAACAACAGTGAATCCAAAAAGGCATTTTAATTTTCAGAAAAAGAGCTAAGAGCTATACATATCACAGTATAGAATGAATTTAGAAGATCTTTTACTATATTACTTGTCTCTGCTAGTTTACCTACTGCAATTATCAGTATAAAAAAATAGCTTAAGGGACTTCCCTGGAAATCCAGTGGTTAAGACTTTACCTTCCAAAGCAGAGGGTGCAAGTTTGACCCCTGGTCAGGAAGCTAAGATCCCATGTGCGTTTCAGCCAAAAAACCAAAACAAAAAAACAGAAACAATATTGTAACAAATTCAATAAAAGCCTTTTTAAAATATAAACTTAAAAGCAGAGAACTCTGAATAATTTTTGCCTATAGGAAAAACAAAAGTTTGAATTAGAAAGATTTCACCTGAAGGATATGTCTGGGTTAATGATACTAAGGGATTCCCTAGATTGTGACAACTTTATATTGAAAAGAAAAGAGGGATGAGTCCCGGAAAGGACTGGCAATCAAAAAAAGAAGAGAAAAACAGTTTCGGACTGAACAGAAATCTTAGGGTATTTTTTAATCTCTGTATAATATTGATTCTCTTATTGATTCTTTAAAAACTGCTCTTAGGGACTTCCCTGGTGGTCTGGTGGTTATAAATTTGCCTGCCAGTGCAGGAGACACAGTTCCAGAAGGATTCCATCCCTGTTCCAGAAGGATTACATGTGCTGCAGGACAACTAGGCCCCGTGCCTTAGCTATGAAGCCTGTGTGTCCTAGAGCCTGTGCTCTGCAGCAAGAGAAGCCAGGGCACTTAGAAGCCTGTGCATGGCAAGCAGAGAAAAGCCCGCTGACAGCTGTGAAGATCCAGCACAGTTAAAAAAATAAAAAACAGACTGCTCTTAGTTTGCCAACTCTGGCTAAATCTAACGCTGATAGCCCCTATTCACAGCTTCTCCAGCAATGCCCAATATCCTATCTTCCAGCAGCACTAAGAGTCTGTGGAAATAATGTATCTGGGCTATAATCGCTTTGAATGCATTACCATGCTCCTCTCCTCCACCTGGCAAAATACATAGTCTTCCTCCAAATTTGACTGAATGCATTTCTTTGAAAAGTTTCTTGTGCCTGAACAGAGTTAACTCCATCCTTCCTGTGAATTCTCAGATATCCTTAATTATGATCCAGTTACTTCTGTTTTCACATTACATTTTAATTATTTATAGCTATTTCTGTCCCCTGAACTCTGAGTTTCAAGGCAAAGGGTCTGTGACTTAATTACCTTTAAATTTTCAGCACCATGTATAATGTGCGCCTTGCACACAGTAAGTGTTAACTAAGCATTGGTGAACAGATGGATAAAGGAACAAATGAATACTCTAAGGCAGGAGGCAATTATAAACTTAGAAAACTGAAAAGAAAGAGCAATTAATTATTTGTAAAGGTGTTTATGACACAATAATTTGATCTCCTTGAATGACTTTGTTTCTAAACTTAAATACAAAGTGTTTATCTTCAAAAAACTTTCAACTTATAAGGAAAAAAGATTTCACATAGTCATTAATTTGTATACTACTAGAAAACAAAATATTGCCTATCTAGATTATTATAGTTTATAACTAAGAGTAAAAGCTAACTAAAATGATGATAGAAAACATTCACAAAAAAAATTATTCTTAAAAAAAATGAAAGGTAAACATACCTTTTCTATACCTTTTCTTAGTCTTTACAATTCACTTTATTCGATTTCTTAACAAGGAAATTTGGAGGGTTCAGCATTATTTCATTACCAGAATAAAAATTCTTTCATTCAATGTCCTTCTTTTAATTCAATATAGTTCTACTTGAAAATGCTATACTTCAGGGGATTTGCTCTCCTTTCCTAACGTCTCATTACTCTGAGTTTGCTCTGTGAAAGTTGCTCAGTCGTGTTCGACTCTGCAACCTCATGGACTGCAGCCCACCAGGCTCCTCTGTCCATGGGATTCTCCAGGCCAGAATGGCCCAGAGTGGGTAGCCATTCCCTTCTCCAGGGGATCTTCCTGACTCAGGGATCAAACACATGTCTCCTGCATTGCAGGCAGATTCTTTACCATCTCAGACTTTCATATACCAAGCCCCATCAGATAGGATTAAGGATGTTAAAAATCTCTCCAGAAACAGTAGCTGATGACACACAGTAGCTTTGATCTTACCTGTAAGTTCCACAGTTTGTTCAGAAATAGAGTTGGGAGGGGTTCACTTTCCCTTCTAAAGGCTGAATGGGAAGAAAAGATCTGATGTCCAAAACAACTGAAAATATTCTCAGCAGTAGAATAGGAAATCTTGACATTTGAGACATTCTGAAAGTTTCTGTTCTTGTCAGAACTCTTACATATGTCCACTTTATTTAAAGTACCCTTGCCTCTCCATGGTGGCTCAGACTGTAAAGCATCTGTCTACAGTGTGGGAAACCCGGGTTCAATCCCTGGGTTGGGAAGATCCCCTGGAGAAGGAAATGGCAATCCACTCCAGTACTATTGCCTGGGAAATCCCATGGACAGAGGAGCCTGGTAGGCTACAGTCCATGGGGTTGCAAAGAGTCAGACACGACTGAGCGACTGCAATTTCACTTTCACTTTCACTTTACCTCTCCATGATGTGATCGCTTACTTACAACCAGACTTCCTGGAACGTGTCAAGTAGGCCTTAGGAAGCATCACTACGAACAAAGCTGGTGGAGGTGACGGAATTCCAGTTGAGCTCTTTCAAATCCTAAAAGATGATGCTGTGAAAGTGTTGCACTCAATATGCCAGCAAATCTGAAAAACTCAGCAGTGGCCATAGGACTGGAAAAGGTCAGTTTTCATTCCAATCCCAGAAGAAGGCAATGCCAAAGAATACTCAAACTACCGCACAATGGCACTAATCTCACATGCTAGCAAAGTAATGCTCAAAATTCTCCAAGCCAGGCTTTAACAGTATGTGAACCAAGAACTTGCAGGTGTTCCAGCTGGATTTAGAAAAGGCAGAGGAACCAGAGATCAAATTGCCAACATCCATTGTATCATGGAAAAAGCAAGAGAGTGCCAGAGAAACATCTACTTCTGCTTTATCGGCTATGCCAAAGCCTTTGACTGTGTGGATCACAACAAACTGTGGAAAATTCTTAGAGAGATGGGAATACCAGACCACGTGACCTTTCTCCTGAGCAACCTGTATGTAGGTCAAGAAGCAACAGTTGAAACTGGACATGGAACAACAGACTGGTTCCAAATTAGGAAAGGAGTACGTCAAGGCTATATATTGTCACCCTGCTTATTTAACTTAAATGCAGAGGACATCATGCTAAATGCCAGGCTGGATGAAGCACAGGCTGGAATCAAGATTGCTGGGAGAAATATCAATAACCTCAGATATGCAGATGACACCATCCTCATGGCAGAAAGTGAAGAAGAACTAAAGAGCCCCTTAATAAAAGTGAAAGAGGAGAGTGAAAAAGTTGGCTTAAAACTCAACATTCAGAAAACTAAGATCATGGCATCTGGTCCCATCACTTCATGGGAAATAGATGGGGAATCAGTGGAAACAATGGGAGACTTTATTTTGGGGGGCTCCAAAATCACTGCAGATGGTGACTGCAGCCATGAAATTAAAAGACACTTGTTCCTTGGAAGAAAAGCTATGACTAACCTAGACAGCATATTAAAAAGCAGAAGCATTACTTTGCCAACAAAGGTTCATCTAGTCAAAGCTATGGTTTTGTCAGTAGTCATGTATGGATGTGAGAGTTGGGCTGTGAAGAAAGCTGAGCACTGAAGAATTGATGCTTTTGAACAGTGGTGTTGGAGAAGACTCTTGAGAGTCCCTTGGACTGCAAGGAGATCCTAAAAGTCCATCCTAAAGGAAATCAATCCTGAATAGTCATTGAAAGGAATGATGCTGAAGCTGAAGCTCCAATACTTTGGCCACCTGATGTGAAGAACAGACTCATTGGAAAAGACCTTGATGCTGGGAAAGATTGAAGGCGGGAGGAGAAGGGGACGACAGAGGATGGGATGGGTTGGATGGCATCACCGACTCAATGAACATGATCTTGAGTAATCTCTGGGAGTTGGTGATGGACAGGGAAGACTTGTGTCCTCCAATCCATGGGTTCACGAAGAGTTGGACACGACTGAGTGACTGTGTTGAACTGAACTGGCCTCTCTCATCGCCTAGAGCAAGCAAGCCAAAAAATAGTACCTGTGAAGTAAAGAATTTTGATTGAAAAGTGGAGGGGGGAAAATCATACCATATATGAGTAGATAATGAAAGGAAGGAAGGAAGGGAAGAAAGGAGAGAGGGGAAAATCTTCACCATCCTAAATGCCATTAAGAATATTTGTGATTCATGAGAAGAGGTCAAAGTATCAACATAAATGGGTATTTGGAAGAAGTGGTCTCAGCCCTCATGGATGACTTTGAGAGGTCCAAGATTTTAGTGGAGGAAGTAATGGCAGATGTGGTGGAAATAGCAAGAGAAGTGGAGCCTGACAATATGGTTGAATCATTGCAATCTCTCGTGATAAAGTTTTAAAGGATGAGGAATTGCTTCTTAAAGATGAGCAAAGAAAGTGGTTTCCTGAAATAGAATCTAATCCTGGTGAAGATTCGGTGAAAATGATTGAAATGACAATAGAGGATTTAGAATATTACATAAACTTAGTTGATAAAACAGCAGCAGTATTTGACTCCAGCAGCAGGATTGACTCCAATTTTGAAAAAAAGTTCTACTGTGGGTAAAATGTTTTCTGAAAATATGGCATGCTACAGAGAAATTGTTCCTGAAAGGAAGAGTCAATTGATGTGGCAAACTTCACTTCTGCTTCCCTGATGACTCAGCGGTCATCTGCCTGCAATGCAGGACATGAAAGAGATGAGAATTTGATCCCTGATTTAAGAAGATCCCCTGGAGGAGGAAATGGCAACCTACTCCAGTATTCTTGCCTGGAAAATTCCATGGACAGAGAAGCCTGGCAGGCTACAGTCCGTGGCATCCCAAAGAGTTGGACATGACTGAGTACACATATGTAACACAAGTCTTAGTTTAAGAAATTGTCACAGTCACCCCCAAACTTCAGCAACCACCACCCTGATCAGCCATAATCAAATATCAAGGCAAGACTCTCCAACGGCAAATAGATTACAGCTCATTGGAGGCTCATGTGATGGCTAGCATATTTTAGCAATGGAGCATTTTCTAAATAAGATATGCACATTGGTTTTAGTTTTTAAACTTTTTTAAATTAATTTTTTCTGCTATGCACATTGTGTGTGTGTGTGTGTTTTTAAGACATAATACTATTGCTCCCTTAATAGATTACAGGATAATGTAAATATAACTTTTATATACACTGGGAAACAAACAAAAAAACAAAAACTGTGTGACTTACTTTATGGCAACATTCACTTTATTGCAATACTGATTTGATTACAGTTGTTGGAGCAAACCTGCAACACTTCCAAGGTGTTATTATCTCACAGGATGGTTATAATAAGAAAGTAAAAAAATATATTTTACCAATCAAAGCCCAGCAAGGAAAACAAATCTCTCTGTTTTAAAACAGAGGAAATTTTATTCAAGGTACTGGGCTTCCCTTGTAGCTCAGCTGGTAAAGAATCCACCTGCAATGTGGGAGACCTGGGTTCAATCGCTGGGTTGGGAAGATCCCCAGAGGAGGGAAACTCTACCCACTCTGGTTTTCTGGCCTGGAGAATTCCATGGACTGTGTAGTCCATAGTCCATGGGATCGCAAAGAGTCGGACACGACTGAGCAACTTTCACTTACTGACCTACTTGCTGATCAAGAAGGTGACAAAGATGCTAAGAAACTACTTAGAACTCAATCAGGACACTCAGAGTTTAGCCATATCCAGAAGCTTCTACTCCCCACTAGACAAGGGTTACACTTCCAGTATTTCTTTAGAGCCGAGTTCCCCAAGGTCACATGACCTTGTTTTCTCCATTTGAGAAGCAGTGGCCAGCTCAGTTATGTATCACTTGGTATTTATTTCCCATCCTCTTTCACCTCACTTCCTCTTTCCCTCAGTTTCATTGCCCTATAAAACATTTTCGGGGGGGGGGGGGTGATATACTTGCTTTATAATGTTGTGTTCGTTTCTGCTGTACAACAAAGTGAATTAGCTATGTGTATACATATGTCCCCTCCCTCCTGAGCCTCCCTCCCACGGCCGCACCCCACCCATCTAGGTCATCACAGAGCACCAAGCTGAGCCCTATGCTGTACAGCAGCATTGACTGTTGTTGTTTTTCAGTGGCTAACTCCTGTCAGACTCTTTGTGACCCCATAGACTACAGTACACCAGACTTTCCTGTCCTTCACTATCTCCCAGAGACTCAAACTCATGTCCAATGAGTCAGTGATGCCATCCAACCATCCCATCTGATCACTCCCTTCTCCTCCTGCCCTCCATCTTTCCCAGCATTGGGGGATCTTTTCCAATGAGTCAGCTCTTTGCATTAGGTAGCCAAAGTATTGGACCTTCAGCATCAGCACTGATAGCACTTAAGTTTGTCTCAGGGTTTGTCTGGTTAAAGATACTGGGAAATGCTGCTTGGAGGTGTTCGTTTCCCCACAATAAGAAGCTGAGGAGGGAAGAGCAAAGGACAGGTCTGAACACAAATAGGCCCAAAGGTGTGTGTTCTTACCTTGCTGTTCATTGCCATCCTTACATTCAAATTTAAATTTTATGTAACAATGTCATGATTCCATCTAATAAGAGGTTCCTCATTTCTGTAATAGGTCAGGAAGCACAAGATGGAGAAATTATGCAGAGCCTGAACGCTTGTAATAAGGGGATGTCCTTCAGGGCATTCGAGTCCTAGCTCCCTTCTATGCCTAGTTTGGCAGGATTCCTTCCTGGGTAGTTGCTACTGTTGTTCAGTCGCCCAGTCATGTCCGATTCTTTGTGACCCCATGGACTGCAGCATGTCAGGCCTCCCAGGCCCTCACCATCTCCTGGAGTATGCCCAAGTTCGTGTTCATTGCATTGGTAACGCTGTCCAGCCATCTAATCCTCTGATGCCCTCTTCTCCTTCTGCCCTCAATCATTCCCAGCATCAGGGGCTTTTCAAATGAGTTGGCTCTTCACATCAGTTGACCAAAATATTGGAGCTTCAGCTTCAGCATCAGTCCTTCCAGTGAATATTCAGGGTTGATCTCCCTTAAGATTGACTTGTTTGATCTTCTTGCAGTCATGGGTAGTTATATAAATACAATAGCCCAGAGATCCTGAGGTAACGGAAGACATAACAAAGATAGTCTAATTAAATAAAGCCTGGCTGTACAGTAGGACAGGAACAGTTGGGAGGGGTCGTGACACTAGATAAGGGATCCCAACTGATAGGGACAGAATAAAGGGACAAAGTAAGTGATCAAATCGTTAATGCCACTCGGGGACTATAAGTAGAAAAAATAGGTGAGACCTCTGTAAGTTAATGATTATTCAAGAAAGCAGGCTTTTGTTATTGTTTAGTCACTACGTTGTGTCCAATTCTTTTGCGACCCCATGAACTGTTAGCCCTTGAGGCTCCTCTGTCCATGAGATTTCCTAGGCAGTAATACTGGAATGGGTTGCATTTTATTTTCCAGGGCATCTTCCTGACCCAGGGACTGAACTCTGTCTCCTGCATTGGAAGGTAAATTCTTTACTGCTGAGTCACCAGACTGGGCAAATTGCATTTCAGTTCAGTTAAATTCAGTCACTCAGTCATGTCCGAGTCCTTGTGACACCATGGACTGCCGCACATCAGGCCTCCATGTCCATCACCAACTCCCGGAATTTACTCAAACTCATGTCCATTGAGTCAGTGATGCTATCTAATCATCTCATCCTCTGTCGTCCCCTTTTCCTCCCGCCTTCACTCTTTCCCAGCATGATGTCCTCTGCATTTAAGTTAAATAATCAGGGTCATAATATACAGCCTTGATGTACTCCTTTCCTGATTTGGAACCAGTTTGTTGTTTCATGTCCAGTTCCAACTGTTGCTTCTCGACCTACATACAGATTGCTCAGGAGGAAGGTCAGGTGGTCTGGTATTCCCATCTCTTGAAGAATTTTCCAGTTTGTTGTGATCCACACAGTCAAAGGCTTTGGCATAGCCAATAAAGCAGAAGTAGATGTTTTTCTGGAACTCTTTTGCTTTTTCAACGATCCGACAGATGTTGGCAATTTGATCTCTGGTTCCTCTGCCTTTTCTAAACCCAGCTTGAACATCAGCAAGTTCTTGGTTCACATACTGTTGAAGCCTGGCTTGGAGAATTCTAAGCATTACTTTGCTAGCAAGTGAGATTAGTGCCATTGTGTGGTAGTTTGAGCATTCTTTGGCATTGCCTTTCTCTGGGATTGGAATGAAAACTGACCTTTTCCAGTCCTATGGCCACTGCTGAGTTTTCCAGATTTGCTGGCATATTGAGTGCAGCACTTTCACAGCATCATCTTTTAGGATTTGAAAGAGCTCAACTGGAATTCCATCACCTCCACCAGCTTTGTTCGTAGTGATGCTTCCTAAGGCCCACTTAACTTCATATTCCAGGAAGTCTGGCTCTAGGTGAGTGAACACATCATCGTGGTTATCTGGATCATGAAGATCTTTTTTGTAAGCGAAATCGTGTTTGCTTAACCACTAAACCAAGCAAGTTTGCTTAGCAACAAAGCCACGCAACAAAAGCACATGGCATGCCCCCAAACAATAAAACAATGGTGGTATGAGACCCACATCCTGCCCTGTGAGCTCAGAAAGTTAATGATCCCTAGGACATGCTCTGTGCACACATGAACAACAATAATTTATGAACCTAGCTTGACAATGTAAGGACAAGAAAACTCCCTTGCCCAACCTGCAGGAGGAGCCAATGATGGAAGCATAACGACTGCTCAAGAAAGACAAGAAAGTTTATCTCCCCATGCCCCTTTTCCTTTTATTATTAAACCATACCCCACTAAGTTCTCCAGGAATGGCATTTCTCACCCACCCACTTGTAAACCTGACAAGAGTCCTATGCTAATAAATCAATTCTTATCTACCACTTTTCCTCTCTCTGAATTCCTCTCTGTGCTGAGACATAAAGAACTGTGTTACGGAGAGGGTAATAGGCGGGAAGGCCAGGGGTCTCCAAACGGTGAAAATAGGCTGCAAGTGTCAGACATTTTTTATCTCTCCCTTAACTGGCAGGAAGAAACAAACTAGTGTTACATTTTTCCCCCTACTCTGCTGCTGCTGCTGCTGCTAAGTCGCTTTAGTCGTGTCCGACTCTGTGTGATCCCATAGACAGCAGCCCACCAGGCTCCCGTCCCTGGGATTCTCCAGGCAAGAACACTGGAGTGGGTTGCCATTTCCTTCTCCAGTGCCTGAAAGTGAAAAGTGAAAGTGAAGTCGCTCAGTCATGTCTGACTCTTCACGACCCCATGGACAGTAGCCTACCAGGCTCCTCCGTCCATGGGATTTCCCAGGCAAGAATACTGGAGTGGGTTGCCATTGCCTTCTCCTTCCTCTTCTCTATAGAAATTTAAAAAGAATGCTGTGTTGCCATAATGACACCTGGTTCCACTTGAGCTTAATTTTTCTCAAACCTTGAGCTAACCAATGCATTTTTCTTATGGAAATGTTTGTCTCAAGCTATGTTAATATGCTGTGTATTTACCCTAGACTCTGTCTTCAAGTCAGTTCCACCTAAAGGCTCAGAACCCTCAGAATCTACTTGACAAACCAGTATGTTATACTGTTGTAGCCACGTGTTCAGGGTAACAAACTAAGTGGCGTGCAGTTCACGACACCGGCTGGCCCAAGGCAGAGTCTCCTCTTAACCAAGGACCCCGACCAGTTTTTGTGAAAACCTTATATACCCTAAGTGTACATGCCCAAACCCACTTCCCCAAATTCCCTGAAACTAGTATGAACAAAGGAAAGGAAGAAAGGTACAATCAAAATTAATCCATGATTCATATGCCTTAAGCCTAGGTAGTTAACAGTGGACAATTATCAATAGCCCCATGGTCATACCCCAATAAGCATAATAGAATATATGATTCTATTCGGTTACACAGATAATTAGGGTATTCTTTTAGGCAACTGAGAGTGCTGGGGCTCTTCCTTCCGGGGGCCTGGTTTTCCTGTTGGTATATCATTTCCATAAATACTGGGCATATAGCTCAAAGTCCACAGTCCGCCCAAGATGGAGTCCTGATTTCAAGATAGAGCCTGTTTTGTTTCCTCCTTCAATACATTGTTCTCCTAATCTATGTTAATGAAACTGTATATTTGTATTGAAATCTGCCTTTCTTCAAGATTCATGTCAATTGTTTTATGGCCCCGGATGGCTCACCTGGTGTCAATGTTATCTCAAAAATGCATGTTGTGGGTGAGGGGCCTGGTGCCATTCTCTAAGTTTTAAGACATTTCCTTTCTTTAATTAGCAGACTGCTAGTAGCTATATAACACCCAGCTAAAGACTAGCAGGGGGGCACTCTTTCTGCCCCCTTCTGATGTCAATGTCAGAAGCTTTCTCTATCTCCTTTATACTTTAGTAAAACTTTATTACGCAAAAGCTCTGAGTGATCAAGCCTCGTCTCTAGCCACGGATTGAATTCTCCTCCAGAGGCCAAGAATCCCAGCGTCTTTCATGGTCCAGCAACAACCTTTCAGTACCAGAGCTCTTCTAGCCACCATCACTACACCAATCAGCTGCACAACTAGTTGAGGCATTAGCTTCATGAGAAAAATGAGTGGTAGGAATAGAAAGTGATAAATTCAACTATGGCTTCACAACCTATTACAGAGACAAGGGTATTGGTAGCTATGTTTTACAGCTCTCTTTATAGCTGTATTTTTATAGTTATATGATAAGAAAATATGTCTTTTTTCTTCTTCCTTTTCCACTACCATTTTGTATAAAAAGTGATGGTGGAATTCATCATTGTAACGCTGTGTTTTGAATTATGAAGGGCCACGTCTAGAGCTGATGAAGAAGACAGTGTATCAACTGGAAGCCTGCTATTGGTTGTTCAATCGCTCAGTCATGTCCAACTCTTTGCTGCCCCATGGACTGCAGCACACGAGACTTCCTTCATAGTACTGTACCAGTGCTAAATTTCCTGATTTTGACAATTGTTCTATGGTTATAGAGGACAAAATCCTTGTTCTTGTGAAATATTTAGAGAAACGGGCATAATCTTCTAAATTTATTATCAAATGAATCAGCAAGGAAAGAGGCAGAGAGAAAGAAACTATAAAAATGCATATACAGTAAAATTTAAGCAAATGGTAACCATGGGTAAAGGTTACATGATAGTTCCTTGTACTACTGTTTCAACTATTCAGTAAGTTTTAAATTATAGCAAAATTATTTTTAATGAGAGGTAAGTATCTAGATGGGGTGGGAGGGAGGATAAGTACTTTTTAGTTATTAATTATGATCTCTCAAAGCCAGAGTCTGTTGAAATGATTTATCCTATTGATAAGGAAAAAACTCAAGCTATTTATCAAAGTTGTCTAATTGATTCTAGGGGTGTTTCAGGAAAAGAGAGAGCAATTCCTCAAGGCCATTAAAAGAGAGGGGTAACTGCTCTCCAAGGAGAAAATGATTCCCTCTTCCCCAAGAAGACACATGGCATCTGATGTCTTCGATCACAGTCCAAAAGAGCGCTTTCTCTTCCTCTTCCATCTCATCTCTGTTTCTACAGTGAACTAAGTCCTGCAGTCAAAAACATTAATTTATAGTTAGCCACAAATTACTATAGAAAACCAACAACAAAAAAATTTACAAAATTCCGTCTCACCTTTTCTTCTTAGTGTTTATTGAAGCAATCAATTCTCTTCTCGCAGATACAATTATAGGTTCTATAGCAATCAATAGTTTCTATTCTTGTTGAGGTTAAAAATGCACATTCACTTTTCCCAAAACGATGATGCATTATTGTCAAATTACTGTAGGACAGAAAACATACATGGTCAACTGTTTAATTCTGCAGCTTACAACAACATAAAGCATATTTTAAAATCTATTTTCTAAATATCTGGCCTATGGAAATATTAATGATAAGTTCATCATTAAAGATTTTCAGGACTTCCATAATGGTCCAGTGACTAAGACTCCATACTCCCAATGTAAGGGGCTTGGGTTTGATCCTTGGTCAGGAAACTAGATCCCACATGCCAACAAGCCACCACTAAGAGTTCACATGCAACAATGAAAGATCCTGTATATTTGAGACTAAGAGCTCAGCCAAATAAATAAATAAACTAAAAGATTTTCTATTGCTCTTATCCTATTAAATGGAATAACATCTTCTTGATCACACCTATAACCTCACATGTTTCACAGTGGGAATTTTTGATCAGAGAGCAATATTGCTAGTTGGGATCATGACATAGTAACCTGCTTTCTTGTGTTAATTATTTCAATTAAAATGAGATATTTAAAAGTAGAGGAACTAAATTTCTATGATACAGGTAACAAGGTTGCCTGTGAATATAATTTAAGAAGAAAAAGTAGAATCGGAATATAGGCAGAGATGAAGTTGTTGAATGGATGTTTTATATCTTTTCTTTCCCTCTCTCGCAGTTAGCTATGGGGCTGTTACCCCCAGAGCTAATAGTTACTAACTAAAACATTAAAATTTCACTGGAAAAATATCTGAAACAAGATCTGTATTTCAGCAAAGTGGTAGATTAGGGGAGAAATATCTTCCTGTTGAAAACAGTTTAAAATGCTGAAAAAATTTTTTTAAAACCTCTTGAGTAAGTTCATGGACTGGCAAGAGGCAGCTTCATGCTCAGGCTATGAGGGTTAAGCAGAGATGGAAACCCAGAACGGTAAGTGAAGTACTGAAACCAGTCTTTCCCCTAGATGTAGCAGACTAAAGAATGAATTCAGCCCAAGATGAAAATTCTATTGGGTTGGTCAAAAAAGTTCACAACATCTTACAGGATACCCCGAATCAACTTTTTGGCCAACTCAATGCATAGAAAACAAGCTACCAAAAGGGTTGAGACAAAAGTGTTATATTTCCAATATAAACTACCTTAGGACTGTCTTGAACCTTGAATTTAAGCAGAAGAGAAAAGGAATAATCCCACCTAACCATCCAAAATCACAAACCACACCTCATGCAATTTGCATTTGCTACATTACCTAGGAATACTTAAACATGCTATAGGTAAAAAGAGAAACAACTAAGGAAGATAAATGAAACTAAATAGCTGTGAAGCACAAGCAGAAAATACCAGATGTGTTAAGTAAGTTAGTAACCTATGCGATTTGTTAGATATAGTAAACAGAGGGCTTCGCTTAGCAGTAAAGAATCTACCTGCTAATGAAAATGCAGGTTCAATCACTGGGTTTGGAAGATCCCTTGGAGAAAGAAAGGGCAACCCACTCCAGTACTCTGACCTGGAAAATTCCATAGACAGAGGAATCTGGTGGGCTACAGTCCAAGGGTTGGACACAACTGAGCAACTGAGCACAAAGACAAAGAGTAAGTAGAACCCATGAGTGCTGAACATAGGAAAGGAGGGAAGAATCAAGCAGACAGAAACTATCATGCATAAAATATACATGATGAACATAGACACTCTCCATTCAGTCTTAAGTTTGTCACCCATGGGTGGCACTCATTCTGGCCCCCTGCCTGAGGAACTCCAGTAGAATCCATAGTTGCCCCTCAGGTTAATTGCAAAGCTGCAGCTCTAACCAGGCATGCTTGCCCCTGTATCAACCCAGTAGAAAAAAGGTATGCACTGGCCACAAGAACCTTCTGTCTGTTGACCCCCTTACTCAAAATCTCAAGTTTGGTTCTTCCACCGTTATCAGGGAAGTGTGATACCACAGAGCTAGATCAGATGATGAGTGTGTAACTTAGGATCCAGGCCATCTTTTCACACACTTGCCCCTTCTCCTAACTATGACAACCTATCCCATTCCACCCAAGTGTGATAGGCTACCCCATTTCTTTCCCCTTGCATAGCGCTATGTGTTTAACATGGATTTGATTAATTATGTAATGCGAGCATCTTATTTTGGCCCTGAAAGTGTTCACCTGAAACTGTACTCACAGAATATGATTACACTAAGGTTGTTTCCTGAATGACATCTCTTGTAGGTTTGCAGCCCAGAATCACACTGCTTGCAGAGCCTAAATTTAGAATTAAAAACTGCTCAGATTCACGATGCCCCCAAGACAGCCAACAAAGGCAAATTTTTCCCTTGAGGAAGCCACCTTCATCTCAATCCTCAAATAATTTCCCGAGGCTTAAAAAAAAAAAAATCGCTAACCACTACAAAGAAAATGACATCATGAACAAAAGACGTGATAGGTTGGACCCATAAAACTTCAAATATTAAAATGATCAGATACCAAATATAAATTGAGGATGATAAATATCTTTCAAGAAATCAATAAATTCAAGACAGTTTGAAATCATGAGTAACTAGCAAGCAGATTTGAAGATATAAGAGAACTCTTAGAAATAAAAAATGTAAATATTCAGTTTTTTTTAAATCATTAAATAGCAGATTATAACTAAATGTAAATGCAAGAGTTCACAAAGTACTGCACTTAATAGAAGGAGTATAAAGAGGATGTGGGTGTGTATATGTGTAGACGCATGCATGTGTCTATGTTTATATTCACATTTATGTTTATTTACCATTAATATAAACTACTAATACAAAGGCTTCCCGATGGCTCAATGGTAAAGAATCTGCATGCAAAGCAGGAGATGCAGGAGACACGGGTTCAATTCCTGGGTTGGGAAGATCCCCTGGAGAAAGGAATGGCAACCCACTCCAGTATTCTTGCTTGGGAAATCCCACGGACAGAGGAGCTAGGTGGGCTACAGTCCATGGGGCCACAAAAGTCAGACAGGACTTAGTGACTAAACCATTGCCACCACCACTAATACAAAGGAGTTTCAACAGAATTTTGAGGAGACTCAAAATACTTATTTGTGGTTGTGGAAGTGGTCACTATGGCTAACTCAGAATGGTTCAATCACCTTACCTAATGATTCTGTCTTAGTCTGGGGTCCTCATAACACATGCTTCTGAACATCTGTTTATCATCGTAGTTTTATATTAATAACTCTGTATGATGCTTCTCTTCCTTTCTAACCATACTTCCTGAAACACTTTTTAAATCATTCTCCTTCTTCTTACTAATGACTTCTACCTGAAAATGAGTTGAGCTCCATGAAGATTCTTTTTAGAAACAGTCATTCCTACCCAACATCAATATTAGAGTTTAAATGCATCCCGGAAACTTACAGTCTAGAAGGTATGCCATTGTCTATCCATTTCCACCTGTTTTCCATTTTCCTAAATGATAATCCAATCCAGTAGGAATTTTGACAAGTCTTGGGTTGAAGGAGTTTCTACAAAGGAAACAAAACATATCACGGGGCTACATCACCATCTGTTAAATGAATGAAAATAAGGTCAGGTAAAAGATCCAGCTGTTTCTACTACCAGTGGTCTGCTAATTTCTACATGATCCTTCACCCTTCCTTTCTAAAAGACTCTCTCTTCCTTCAACCCCTGTATTTTCATTTTCCAAATTAAATTTCATCTAATAGTTTATTTCTTTACAAATGGCTGCCAATCTAATAGGTTATTTAAAATGTGGAAAAGTTTCAATCTAAATATCTAACAATAGAAGAGTTGTTAAATAATTCATGACATTTTATGAAACCATTCGAAGTCATGCTCCAGAGAAAACTTAAGGGTTAAGAAAAATAATGTTACATATTCCAAGTGAAAGAAGAAATCTTCTAAACAAATTATTAACATAACAAATGTTTGTGGGGATATGTGCATTAGAGCCTTCAACTTCATTAAAAAAAAAAAAAAACTTGCTGTAATTCAGTAGTTGGAAGGGGTGGACCAGAAACAGGGCCATATTTGGAAATATTCACTATGCCCCCAAATGTAAAATATCAAAGTGACATAGTACATAATGTCTGGTTAAATGACTGAATATATTTCTAAATATAATTTTAATTATTTTAGTGCAACAAACATAAAAAATTATTTTATGACAACATCATAATTCTTTTCCTGTTATGATTTAAAATATCTGCTAGATTTGCATAGAAATTTTGTTTTGTTTTTCTAGATAATAAGTAGAGATTTCAGACTGATAGTTGCAACCGTTTCTCTGTAAAAACACATTTTGTGTGTGTGGATAGTTTTTATTTGCAATAAATTTAAAAGATAAATGCAATATTATTGTCACTGTATTTTCTCTTTTCACAATTCTTTTTGAGAGATATACATATTGATATAATATATACAAATATTGATCAAGTAAATGCTACCTACACGCGTGCATGCTCAGTTACTCAGTTGTGTCCGACTCTTGAGACTCCAGACTGGAGCCTGCCAGACTCCTCTGTCCATGGGATTATCCTGGCAAGAATACTGGAGTGGGTTGCCATTACCTCCTCCAGAATGTTGCTTACAGATGCAATGAAAATTGCCATAAAGCTAATTTGTAAAACTACTACCACTGTTATGTTTCTCATTATTATCTACATTTTGCAGGTGGGAAAACAGGCCCAGAGCGGTTAAGTAACTTGCCTAGGGTCACCCAGCTAGTAAGCAGCAGAACTGAATTCATTACCAGGCAGTCTGGCTCCTGGATTCCTAACAGTAACTTCTAAACTACACTGCCTTTGGGTTCTCAGTTATCACCTTATAGGAAAAAAATAACTGTTGGCTCCAGGCTGCCATTTACCAAAGGGTTAAGTACTTCATCAAAGGAAAGGCATGCTTTTTTTTCAGAGTCCTAAGTAAAGAAGATGATTGCAAAGACCCAAATTGCATCTTAAAGGGGGTTTCCATTTTGGAAATAATCATGCTTATCTTGATAGATAATATGTATTGAATGCTTATAAAATACCAAGATCATATTCTTATTAGCAGGTAAGTTCTTCTGTTCATTAATTTTTTATCTTTTTTACGGAAAACAAGAAGGTATTTGAGAATAGCATTCACCAAGAGGGGAATATTTACTAGGGATTGTGATGAATGCCACAGTTAGCCCATCAGTTTCAACCTCCAAGAAGCAACTGCCACTCCTATCCTCAAGGAGGCTCTCTGTGCTACAGTCTTCATGTTCTTCGGTTCTTACTTTAAAGTAATTAGTTTAATAGAAGGAAAGACCAAAGATATTTCACTAGGAAAATCTGTTTGTTTTATTTTTTTGAGACTTTTAACTTTACAATTTTTGTTCACTCGACAGTCATGACCCAAGGAATAACTGAAGGTTCCTCTTTCTAAACTCCCCCATTTTCTCAGTATCTTGGGCCCAAAGGTGAGAGACAGAGGCCTGGAGGATAAAAGTACATATAACAATCCATGATACCAGTTCTTTTGCATCATCTATCTTCAAAAGAGATGAATCGTGACTTTCGCAAGTCTGGTTACATCCCATCCAGTTATTAGCTTCAACAGTAAAGTAGTAACATTTTACTCCCCAACACCACCAGGAGAGTTCCTTGAGTTTGCCTATAATACATAAGGTGAAGCATTAAACGTCTTTTCATCTGGTATTTTGTTAAGCAGAGGAAGATATTTATCATGAAATATCTTAACAGATATCAACAATGATAATGTGAATTTCATCAGAAGTCTGGAATGCCAAAAGAACTCTGCATTGCCATAGTCTTTGCAGCACTATTCACAATAGTCGAGAAATGGAAAAAACCCAAATGTCCATTGATGGATGAAGAAAATGTGATCTAGTCTAAAGGAAATATTAATTTCCCAGCACTGGGCTTCTGAGGTTATGAAAACAGAGATAGAGAACAATTGAGAAGCACATTCTTGATTAACCAAAGGCTACTGCTTTTACAGAATCAACATTGTTTTTATTGCCCTGTATCAAGGAACATACAACTAACAATGTCATGTTTACTTTTTTGTCTATTGCCAAAACTAAATATAGAGTTCATATATGTAAAAAATAAAAGGAATATTACTCAGCCTTAAGAATGAAACCTTGCCATTGGTAATTGCATGGATGAAACTTGAGGATAATTATGCTAAGTGAAATAAGCCAATGACAAAAGGCAAATATTGAATGATTCCACTTGTATGAGATGTAAAAAGTAGTCAAACAGAAAGTAGAAAAGGGGTAGCTGGGGGAGGGGAAAGGGCTGTTGTTTCATGGGTATACAGTTTCAGTTACTCAAGGTGCATAAATTCTAGAGATCTGCTGTACAACATGGTGCCTGTAGCTAATAATGAGCCAAACACTTAAAAACTTGTTAAAAGGGCAGACCTCATGCTAAGTGTTCTTACCACAGAGCAGAAAGGGACATAAGAAAACTTTTGAAGGTGATAGATATGCCTATTACCCTAATTGTGGATGGTTTTACACATATATACATATGTCCCAACTCATCAAGTTGCATATAGTAGTTATATGCAGCTTTTTGCATATTAATAATACCTCAGAAAAGCTGTTTTTATAATAATAAAATTAACTTTATAAATGTTTAGAAATTCTGAAATGCCTTCTAAATAAAATTAAAATTATTCTTTGGAAATTTTTCTTATCCTCATTGCTTAAAATATACCAAATCAAAATATTATTCATCCCTCAAAGTACATTTATGATTATTTATAGAAGACAAAACTGTCTAACAGTCTAATAAAGAAAACATTTAATTGTTACAAATGCAACGCAATAATATACAACATTAAAAGACACGTTTGTGAGGAGTGTTTAAAACTATGGAAGAGGCTTCCCTGGTGGCTCAGTGGTAAAGAATTTGCCTGGCAATGCAGGAGATCCAGGTTCAAGCCCTAATCTGGGAAGATGCCACATTCCATGGAGCAACTAAGTCCATGTGCCGTGACCATCAAGCCTGCACTCTAGAGCCTGGGAGCCGAAACTATTGAGCCCCTGTGCCCTGTGCCGAAGCCAGTGTGCCTTAGAGCACATTCCACACCAAGAGAAGGCACCAAAATGAGAAGTCTACATACTGCAACTAGAGAGTAGCCCCGACTCGTCACAACTAGTGAAAAGCCTGTGCAGCAACAAAAACCCAGCACAGCCAAAAGTAAATAATTTAAAAAAAAAAAAAAGGCTATGGAAAAATGGCCACAAAAGGGGAAAAAAACAAGATGTGAACCTTTCTACAGCATGAAATCTATATTTGTTATAGGTAGTAAAAAAATAAAACAAAAGAAACAAAAAAATGAAACATTATTAATTCTTCAGTGATAGAAACAGTACATTTCTACTAACTACCATACCTAAATGATATCAATTATGCAAAATCTCTTTGTATAATAAACACTAAGCAAAATATTTAGAAGTTGATTAGTCAGGCCAATTCATTCCATCATTATGCATAACAGAGTTTATTATTGTATGAGATTTAATATTCTTATTTCTTAGATGTTTTGAATAGTATCATCACACAGTGTTACACAAACATCAACACTCTGGCAAGTCTTGTAGATGCATTAGAAGGAATACGCATGTGCATGCTCAGTCACTTCGATCTTGTCTGACTCTTTGTGATCCTATGGACTGTAGCCTGCCAAGATGCTCAGTCCATGGGATTCTCTAGGCAAGAATACTGGAGTGGGTTGTCATGCCCTCCTCCAGGGAATCTTGCCTGCCCAGGGATTGAACCCACGTCTCCTGCGTCACCTGCATTGCAGGCAGGTTCTTTACCGCTGAGCTGCCAGGGAAGCCCCCTGGAGGGAGTACATATTGATCATAAAATAGATCAAATATCTGAAGTTAATGCAGAATGGAAGCAAAAACACACAGTTATCTTTACAACAGCATACAAATAAAATGATTAGCATTTATTTTAGCCTAAACGTATTTTTTTAATGTATTTTTACTGATAGTCTCCATATTTCATGTCAGCAACAAAACTAAAGCGTCTACTTCGCCTGCAGGTCCAAAGCAATCCAAATTTTCAGGGGCCCTGATATAACACTATTTTATCTTCTGGGAGCATAAGAAGGCAAGAACTGCAATTGAGTTTGGGAAGTATAAGACTATTCATCCAAACATGATTCCTGGCGTCTCAATCCTGTATTTGAGATAAGCAAACTCAAATAACCATGCTACATCTAAGAGGCACAAATTAAAAGTTGTCTAGCAGACCTGGGTCCCTAACGCATAACATAAGCCTGCATTAAGCCTCAAAACTTTTGGAGGAGGAATAAGTAATGGAAAATTGTGCAATCTTCAATTCAAAATTTCCTCCATACCTGTATTTGGCAAAGACTCTGAAGACTTATTTTCGTGATAGCACCCCTTCTTCTCTGTAAAGACTAAGTCCAATCCTTCTATTTGCTGAAGAGTTTCATTTAGTCTATCACATTCTGAAGTCTTCTTTGTCAACAGCTGCTTCTTTAAGTAGTTGTCGTTTTGCATAACATCATACTTCTGACTGAGGTTCCGTAGAGTTTCCTCCTGTTGATGTTTTTCTTGAATATACTGGAAAACTAAAATTAACAACATAGATATAATTTTTAAAGTACTCATAAAGTTTCACTATTGAAATTAGGACAGGAGAAAAGAAATCTCACTTTGACAACCAGCCTATTTCACTCCTTTAATTATTAATTTTACATTTAGAAAGTAAGACCTCTACAACGTGACCATATAAACTGAAACACCAGATTTCTCATTATGGGCCACCTAAGTGTAGAATAAATAAATCATGATTTCTAAATAAAATTATGATGGTACCATCTAAGCATTCAGTTCAATTTCTTTGTAAATTAGCATGTCGTCTACAAATAGGCACCAAAGGAAAAACTGACCAACACTTAGCAATACATCTTCTGAGTATGAAAATCTACAGTAAATAACATGAAGAAATTATACCAATATCATTGGAATAGACGGAATATCCACAAGAAAAAAGAGAGGAAGACACAAATACATAGTTTTATCTGAGTGTAAGATATTAGTACTTTTCCCTAAAGATGTCAAGGAACTCAAATGAAAGCTAAAGGCTACATTCAAGATCATCTAACATCCATGCATAGACTCACTCATTTTACTAAATCATTTCCTTATTATAGATTTTTTTAAAATTAAGAGAAAGTTGTAATTCATTTTCAAACAGTTGTTTCTTAAAGAATTTGTATCTGAGATTCAAAGCGATGTTAATTTAGAAGGCAGAATATTACAATCAGTTCAGTTCAGTTCAGTTCAGTCGCTCAGTCGTGTCTAACTCTTTGCGATATTTTCCCCTTAACCTTGGTTTTGCTTTCTGCAGTTTGAGTTACCCCGTCAACCACAACCTGAAAATATTAAATGGAAAATTCTAGAAATAAGTAATTCATAGGTTTTAAATTGCATGCAGTTCATAGTGTGAAGGAAACTCGAGCCATCCCTCTTGTGTTCCCCAGGAAGGGGAATCATTCCTTTGTCGAGTGTATCCCACTCTCCTCAGTCACTTGGTAGCCTTCATCAGATGGCTGTCGGGGTATGCAGTGCTTGCATTCAACCCTTATTTCACTTAATAATGGTCTGAAATCACAAGAGTAGTGATGCTCACAACTCACATATTCTCTTACTGTGCTTAAATTATAAATTAAACTTTATCGTAGGTGTGTATGAACAGAAAAACACCATAACATGTACAGGGTTCAGTGCTATCTGTGATTTCAGGCACCACTGGGGGTCTGAGATGGTATCCCCTATGGAAAAGGGGTTCTTCTGTGCTAAGTCCTATATCAGAAAGAATGTTAACATGCCTTATATAGAACGAGACAGCTCATTACAGCTTCAGAGATACAGGAATAGATAAACAAAATGAAAATCACACTGTGATTATATCTGGGGAAAAAATCACTAAGAAAGAACTCCCTAGAACATTCTCTGATTATCACCATGGAACAATTGATAGAGCATGGTTGGTACCTACACAATGAGTGGTTATCTCTATTACTCAGACTTGGGTGTATTTCAGTTACTTACTCTTTATACCCAGCACGGTGACTGTCATCAAGAGAAGTAAACAGAGGATCCCAAGAGTCACTGCAATGCCATGCCAGGGCACTGAAGACTCTTTAAATAAAGAAGGAAGAAAGTGATCATTGGGGACAAAGCCCAGCCCACTACTCATCTTAACCTGGACCCCATTTGAAACATAGAAACAATCTTCTCTAAAAATTTTCAGGAACTACCCTGGTGATCCAGTGGTTTAGAATCTGTCTTGCAATGCAGTCGATACCAGTTCAATCCCTGGTCCAGGAAGATTCCACATGCTGCTGGGCAGCTAAGCCCATGCACCACAACTATGGAGCCTGTGTGCTACAACTACTGAAGCCCTCGTGCCCTAGAACCTCTGTGTGTATGTGTGCGTGTGTGTGTGTGTGTGTGTGTGTGTGTGTGTGTGTGTGTTCGTGTCAGTAGTCTGCCTCTTTGCGACCCCATGGACTGTAGCCCACCAGGCTCTTCCGTCCATGGGATTTCTCAGGCAAGAGTTCTGGAGACCATTTCCTGGTCCAGGGGATTTTCCCAACTCAGGGATCAAACCCCAGTCTCCTGCATTGGCAGGAGGATTCTTTACCACTGTGCCAACTGGGAAGCCCCTGCGCTCTTCAGCAAAAGAAGCTTCCACAATGAAAAGCCAGTGCATAGCAACAAAGAGTAGCCCCCGCTCACTGCAACTAGAGAAAGTCCAAAAGCAGCAACCCAAGACCCAGCACAGGCAAAAATAGATACATAACATTTTTTAAAATGTTTTACAGGAATCCATGATACAAACTGTTTTTAATTTGCCATCTAGTAATTATAGTTTTAAAGTCTCAGGTGTTTTTTTTTTGGTTTGTTTGTTTTTTTTACTTACATGCACCCATTGCAGAAATTCTACAACACAAGAAGAGTATTGGAGGATTTTTAAAATGCCTCCGTTAGAAAAGCACAGAAGCACAGACAGGTTTATGTGTGTGTGTGTGTGTGTGTGTGTGTATCCCTTAGAAAAGCAGACAGGTGTGTGTGTGGGGGGGTGTTCAATCATATCTGACTCTTTGTAACGCTATGGACTGTAGCCTTTGAGGCTCCTCTGTCCACAAAAGTACAGGGGGCAATAAACACAATACTCATTTGTGGGGATCCACAATGACAGGCATATCTATGTGATCACAACTAATCATGAAGAAGAAGGAAAAAGTAGGCAATATTCATGAGAAATTGGAAGCCAAGAGTGAGTATTCTGAAGCTGCAAATGTTACTGGGCCCCATCTCTTAAAGAACTTCTTAGAAATCAATTTTTCTCCATTTATCTTCAAACTCTTTTTTCTCTAGCAATGCTCTATTTATTCTCCTACTTTCAAGATCCTCTCTCTATATATATACATATACATATATATATATATGTATATATGTATCCAAAATTTGTATCTCTGGTGGACACTATATTAAATCAGTAAAAGTCATTTTCAGTTTAGAGTTCGTGACACTGTTTGAAGGTACAGAGAGAGAATGGAAAACTAGAATGCCCTTTGGATTTGAACATTTTCGTTTCTTCATTGCCATTAAGGTTTGGTAAATATTTAAGACACCAAAAATACCTTTTGTCTGAATAAAAACACTGCTTCTAATGCATATTTCTCATGTCTTCACATTCTGTAAGACAATTCTCTAGGAACCACAATGTTTTCTTGAGACTCTAGTCTGTCTCTTACTCTGGAAGCCCTCACAATGGACTTCCCTGGCCATCCAGTGGTTAGGACTCTGTAGTTCCAATGCAGGGGGTGCAGATTCGATTAGTTGGGGAACTAAAAAAGAGTCCTTGTGAATTTCTCTTAACCAAATTTGAATAAAAACACTCTATTACCTTCTCAAGTTTAAAAGAATGCATTAATTTCTACATTCTCACAATTTTTTTAAAAGATCATTAAAGACCATTATGGTTTCTTATTATCAACTGAACACCTAGAATATGGATAGAACTTTTTATTTCTAACGTCAGAAGTCTGACAGTCCATAAGAGGGCTTCCCCTGGTGGCCCAGTGGTAAAGAATCAGCCGGAAGTGCAGGAGCCACAGGAGATACAGGTTCAATCCCTGGTTCGGGAAGATCCCCTGGAGGAGAAAATGGCAACCCACTCTGGTATTCTTCCCTGGGAAATGCCATGGACAGAGGAGCCTGGTGGGCTACAGTCCATGGGGTCACAGAGAGTTGGACAGGACTGAAGTGACTTAGCAAGCACACAAGAGTCAGGTGAATCCAGATGTTTCAAACGTGTACCTTTTTCCTCAGTCTTGTCAGGTCTTTGAGTACCATCAGGTCTTAATCTGTTTTGTGACTCTGAAGGTGATTGAAGAAATCTCAGGGTGGAATAAGTCACTTCTTGATCACTCATCTCTAGAGTAACCAAATATGTGTTTTGCATTAAAACTTTCAACTGAATGATTTCATTCCAAAGAAAAATTAAAATGTCCATTTGTAAAAATATACTGGGATTAAGAAGATTATGCATGTGTGCGTGCATGTGGATGTGTGCTCAGTAATTCCTTCAAGGGCCTAAAGTATGTAGACTGAGGCTGATTTATAGAAGAAATGAGAAACTTTCAATATTTTTGCTAAAGTCATTTATACTCCTAGTAACTATAGCCATATTATCAGAAAATATGGGAAGATTTTTGTTTTTAATTTACTGATAGATTAAATAGGCTGGGTCCTATTCCATTTAGCTCAAAATGTTCAACACACATATACAAGTGTTAGGCAAAGTGATGCCATCACAAATTACTGAGATACTTTTAAAACTATTAATTCAAAAAACAAAAATTATATTTTTTGAGATTTTGAAAAACATAAATATCTTGGCTTAAAAAGTGTATGTAATACATATACATATATATTATGTATTCAGATCTACGTTATTGATAGTAAAAGTTTCTTAGAAGGTTTGGAATATCAGTTTGTGATAATTATTTCTTGACCTGAGTAGATAAATATACTGTGTTGTTCTTTTCAACTATAACATGACTCTACCAAAGTATATCCCGTATACCATCTGCAAAAGAAAATTATTGAGGGTTAACACTGCACATTGGTTAACATTTCAGATTCCAGTGCCTCGTGGGAGAAGTGCCGAATAAAAATCTCTTACATTAGACCCCAGACACTTGTATTTTCAATCCCAAAAGATTCTGTGCATATTAAACTTAAAGAAATAATCTTCTACCTGCCAGAGAAGCCTACGTGAAAATAAAATTTGTTAACAGGCAGTCTTTAGTTAATACCCATAAACGACTCTATCAATTGATATCAATATAAAAAGAAATTTTAAACTGTAGATATTTATGATGTACTTTGTTTTTATATTAATCAGTGTGAAAAGATGCTAATAAACAGTAAAAATGGAGAAAAAATAGCACATGTAACTATATTCTTTAATTCTTTTCTTTAGTATCTAAACTTGATTACTCACATTTTCCCACTTTCCTAAGGAAAAAGGTTTATTTCTACTACAGAACACTTCAAGATTGATAAGACAATATTAGAATCATTAGACCTAAAGAAAAAGTTATTGACCCCCCAAATCCCTCTTTATTTTGATAACACAAAGCAAAAAATCATAACCAATTTTTTAAGAAGAAAATAATTTTCCATAAATGCTGAACTACAGTTTTCATCTCCATAGAGTGAATGCAGTTCTAACCCAATCAAGTTTTTTAAAACATGCTTTCCTATCCCTCCTATATTCATGCCAACTCATTTATAATAAACTATCATATTCTGAGAGTCTTTTTTCTCTAGAATCTTTTTTTTAAATAAGTAGGACTAATAGATACTCAGCTACAAAGATCTGAGACAATAAAAAGCGAACGTTACCTGTGTCTGTGCCATTCAGTGATGCAGATGGAAAAAACTGACCAGAACAGGGTGAGAAAAGTTGGCCTTTACAATCCCTGATCCCTCGGGTGCATGAGAGGCTGTAAGATGGAGGCAGACACGAATTGTCTTTGAATCATGCTCTAACTCAAAATTTTCTGCCCCTCCTCTTGACCAAAGTGATGAAAGGAAATTGTATGACAAATGCTGATGTTGATGAGAAAGGAAAATGGTCTTGAATATATCTTCTTCCATTTCAACTAACCAACCACTTCGGTGCTATGTAAAATAACATTCAAAATCTACATTGAAGGACAGAAAAAACAAACGAACATAGCTTTGGCGGAAACAAAAAGTAAATCTTTTAGCAAAAACTTGCATCCTTAGAAACTACTAGCAAAAGCAACTGATTAAAATGTATATGCATAAATATAGATACATGTACCCAAGAAATATTATGACTAAATAAATAACTTGTCTCTTAGGAACTTTCTCTTACAGATTGCTATTTGAAAATAAAAGATTTCAGCATTGAAACATATACACTACTACATGTAAAGTAGATAGCCAGTGGGAGTTTGATGTATAACTCAGGGAACCCAAAGCTGGTGCTCTGTGACAGCCTGGGGGGATGGGTTAGGGAGGGATTCGGAGAGGAATTCAGGGGAGAGGCATCACAAGTAGGCCTATGTCTGATTCATGTCGATGTATGGCAGAGGCCGTACAGCACAGTATTGCAAAGTAATTATCCTCCAATTAAAATAAATAATTTTTTAAGAAAACAATAAAAGATTTCTTTTTCCATTTATGTTTATTGCAGATAAACGTATTTTAGAAAGTATTTTAAAACATAATTCCACTATAAAATTCTGGTGTATACGCTTCTAGTTTTTTACCTGAGTGTTTTGTTTGCTATCAGAGTTGGTGTCATTCCACACACAGTACTTTTGATCCCTTGTTTTCCACTCTGTCTCCTCACTTAAAAATATTCATCTGAAGTGTGATCTTAAAAACAATTGTATAGCTATTATCCATATAGATTATACCCTAATTTATTCAGGAAATCCTGTATTGCTAGACATTTATGTTGTTTTCAACTTTTTGTGAATATAAAAAATGTCTGGCCTGTACTTTTGAATATTTTCTTAGGAAAACATTTTAAACAAAATATGGGGTCAAGGGGTATGTTAATTAAAGAGCTTTGATACATATTACCAAATGCCCCACAGAAAAGTTATTTCTGTTTATACAACACTAATTGTATAAAAATGATAACCTTTGATATTCTTAAAAGATACTGATGAACTCTTCTCCTATTTGAGTTTCATCTATGAATCTTACTTCATGAAGGCATATGATCTTTCAGCAAAAAGAAATCAATTTCTGTAAGTCTGTTTCTATGAGTCAGATCTTCCCAGAATACTCCCAAATCTCTCAGTGAAGTTCACTTTCATCTGATGCAGATGCTGTCAGTCTTCAGGTGTACAGTTCTATGAAATCAATTTACATTGCTCTCCAAATCAGTTGATAATGGTGAATAGGGAATGTGGGGAAAGAGGAGTGACATGGAAAACATAAGGTGAAATTGATTATGCAGAGACAAACCCAGCCCTACTTCACCAAGCTCTAGCCACATTCCTTGCTTACCCTTCGATTTTAGCCACAACCAAACCATCACCCTTTCTTTAGAAGGCATCCTCATTCTTCTCCTCCCAGGTCTTCCCCAGACTACTTGATAAACACAGTCAACTGAATGTTCTGACCGCTACCACCCCCTAGGTTATGCTGCCTGTTGTCTGGTCCTCCCTTAATCTTGGAATCACCACTGAGTCTGCCATTTATCATCGTGGGCAAGTGGTCAACAGAATTACCTCCCAGAAACTAATTTAATCCGATCACACAAGCAAAATTTCATGGGTAGAGTCTGGACACTACAGGAATATTTACTGCTAGGCATTTTCTTCTCTCTTTACCCTCACCCCGCATTGGCTGTCAATCTCAAAACAGAAAGATTCCGAGCCCTCGATCTCAATGCCAGAAATGAATGAACGAATGAAGTCTGATGAGAGGACATAGGCAGCAGGCTGGGCGAAATAGTAATGTTGTCAAAATGTGGCTGCTGCTGCTGCTGCTGCTGCTGCTGCTAAGTCACTTCAGTCGTGTCCGACTCTGTGTGACCCCAGAGATGGCAGCCCACCAGGCTCCCCCGTCCCTGGGATTCTCCAGGCAAGAACACTGGAGTGGGTTGCCATTTCCTTCTCCAATGCATGAAAGTGAAAAGTGAAAGTGAAGTCGCTCAGTCGTGTCCAACTCTTGGCAACCCCATGGACTGCAGCCCACCAGGCTCCTCCGACCATGGGATTTTCCAGGCAAGAGTACTAGAGTGGGGTGCCATTGCCTTTTCCCAAAACGTGGCAGTTTAGTTCAATTCAGTAGCTTTGCGACCCCATGGACTGTGGCACGCCAGGCCCCCTGTCCATCACCAACTCCTGGAGTTAACTCAAACTCATGTCCATTGAGTTGGTGATGCCATCCAACCATCTAATCCTCTGTCATCCCCTTCTCCTCCCATCTTCAATATTTCCCAGCATCAGGGTCTTTTCAAATGAGTCAGTTCTTTGCATCAGATGGCCAAAGTATTGGAGTTTCAGCTTCAACATCAGTCCTTCCAATGAATATTCAGGACTGATTTCCTTTAGGATGGACTAGTTGGATCTCCTTGCAGTCCAAGGGACTCTCAAGAGCCTTCTCCAACATCACAGTTCAAAAGCATCAATTCTTTGACTCAGCTTTCTTTATAGTCCAACTCTCACATCCATACATGACTACTGGAAAAACCATAGCTTTGACTAGATGGACCTTTGTTGGCAAAGTAATGTCTCTGCTTTTTAATACGTTGTCTAGGTTGGTCATAATTTTTCTTCCAAGGAGTAAGCATCTTTT